>NW_017309830.1:42824-43208 GCF_000935625.1 Nanorana parkeri | reverse complement strand
ACTGACTGGTGAGACACCGCCAAATTTTTCAAGCCCTGTTATATATATATTTTTATTTTTGTATTTTACTATATGTACTATATGTCATCATACCTGTATATAATATTTTTCTCTAGTCACCTTCCAGGACAGCATTAGAGAGATAGGCTCCTCCCACCGGAACAGGAAACACATCACCCACACTTAAAATAAAAAGGAGCACAAGTCTAGCACTCTTCAGTTATTTTGTGTTTCCTCCGGCCGAGCAGGACATCGTAACGTTTGTTATTTTTCCTAGGCCTACGTGCTAGTGAGCAGGGGTTGTGCTAGTGGGGGGGGTTGCCAGGACAGCCCCAACTGTCCAAAAAAACAATTGCCAGTAGTTTACCTGCATAAGGGTATGCA
>NW_017309830.1:40497-41868 GCF_000935625.1 Nanorana parkeri | reverse complement strand
TGGCAATAAGAAATGTGCACAATGCTGTGTAAAGTTTTCCTACACATCCAAAAAAAAAAAACCCTGTGCCAGTCTTGCATTGGAAAACTGGTCAAGGATGAATCTTCCAGCATGTTTAAAAAGATTCCATGCGAGAAGAAAGGATGTCAACCTTTCAGTCATTCTCCACGGTGATACAGGATGCAGATATGACTGGTAGCCATGCGGTGGCAGTTCCTTCATGTTCTGGGACGCACGTTCCCCTTCAAGCGGCCTCACGGCCGAGTAGTGTATCTGAGAGGGTTGCTACCGTGTCGGATTCTTCCTCTAAAGGTGGATCCTGTTGCTAGCAGCTCTGAGGTAGGACAGGGGTTGGGCAGCCTGCAACATTAAATATTCCTCTTCTTCCAAAAAAACCACTGTGCCAATCTGTGTAGGGAAGCCAGTGGTGGATGAGTCGTCAGGCATGTTTTACAGCCTGATAGACGGTAGGAGATGATGTCGACTCTTCAGTCATTTTGCACAGTAATCCAGGTTGTAGAAATGATTGGGAGCCAGTCTCTTGATCATGGACCTTCTGGTTCAGAGAATGCAGGGAAGAATGCATGTGCCGTACTGAGGGTAGGGCACAGTGGGGGGACAGGAACTCCTGGGAGGTGTTCCTCCTTTTGAGTGTTGGTTGCTGGGGGTTAAAGTGCCTCTTGCTAACACAGGATTGGTATGTATTATTTCCACCAGTGCATGGCGGATTAGAGGCATGGGCTGCAGCACAGATATGTTTTTTAACATGCAAACAGCAAACCCAGACAAGTAAGCAACCTATTACTCCCACATGGAATGGATGTGGGGTGCAGGAAAACCCTTTTCTAGCTGTGGTGTAATATTTTAATGTGGGCCTGCATTATTTTTTGACAGGCTCCAATGCTAATACTCTGCATTATGCTGCAGACGGGCTGGTTCATAGGCACTCACTAGCATGTGCAGTAATTGGACTTCTTATTACACTAGCGCAGTGCTGCAAGGCTAAGAGGGAGTTCCGTTGCTGGTAGCAACCAGGGTTTCCTACCTGGCCGGGGCTTGTTGTGAGCTCCCAAGTTGGAAGCTATGATTGCTCTCACCTGAGTGGAGCTGGGTAGGGCTCTTTCAGCCCTGTTTGAGTAGACGGCACTTAATTTTCGCTTCCCTGTCTTAGAGAAGGGAAGAGGCAAAATCCCAGAGTATGGGAATTGCTGGAGGAGGTTACTTACTTCCTGGGAAGATATGTATTACCCATTAAAGAGTGTTAAATCTTGTCTCTCTGTATGATAGCAAGCATCTAACCTTTTCAGGTGGAGTCTTCTCTTCCAATCCTCAGTTTGCTCACAGGTGGAGCTGATCCATTGATTGTAGCTG
>NW_017309830.1:30446-40107 GCF_000935625.1 Nanorana parkeri | reverse complement strand
ATTAATATTATTTACTTAATTAATATTGATTAATACTATTATTTAACTGTGTGTTTATTTAATGTGAGCACTACACCTTGTGTTTTTTCAAACCAAAACCTAAATATAAGTGCCGTGCTACACTACTAAACATAAATCTGTAAATCCAATCACCAACAATAATGTGAAAATAAGAAAAACTGTGATAACATCAAATGCACAATGTAATAAATATGATATTTCCTCCACAAAAGCACAATGTTCTGTGAAGATATAACTTGTCAGCAGCTGTGGTGGATACCTCTGACTTTTTCTTTCACTAAGCAATTTATATTCTCTCCATATAGCATATTGACTAGGGGGGGGTTGGACACAGTGGGTTAAACACTATTAGTTATATCTCCATGGAACATTGTACTTTTGTGTAGGAAATATCATATCACATTCTGCGTTTGCTGTGATCCCAGTTTTTCTTATATTCACATTTTTATTGATGATTGGATTTTTATGTTTCACGTTTCTCTCTGGTCTCTGGAAGCGCAGCACTTGCATTTAAGCTTTAGTTTGAGATAACATATTGTACATACAGCCGCCTGCCTCCCTCCCCCCCGCTCAGTGCTTCTCATCATCCCCGGCATCTGACCTGTTAGTTTGCGGCTCCACTGGGATATCCAAAGCACACACGGACACGGCACTTCCAGCAGAGGTGTGGGCGTGTCTGCTAGCAAAGGAAACTTTGTGAGTCTAGCATTGGTGTGGGCGTGTCTGTCAGCGGGGCAGCATCAGCATGAGACAGAGTGGAAGCCCTAATACACCGGCTGAATTTCCACTCGCCCTCACTTCATTTCCACTCGCAAAATGCGAGCAGGCGAGTGGAAATTATGAGCTCTGCCGTATACCATCCTCTGCTTTAGTGGAAGCATTTTTCTTTTTCCATAAGATAAGTTATGAATTTTGGTATCTGCGCATACTACGTGTATGAGTATACTAGACTGCCTCCAAAGCAACCAAATTTCTTTTTTTTGTGGAAACATCTTTGGTTCATAGGGCAGTTGGGAATCTCAGTATTTCTGCATACCTTTTTTGTTATTAGTGCTTACATACTGTGTCCGGAATAACCACTTTACTGCTTAATTACGTTTTTTCGTTTATTTTTTTTTTCTCTCATAAGGTAGTTATGAATTTGAACTTCAGTGTATGCGCATTCCATGTGTATGAGCACATCAGTCTGCCTCCAAAGCAACCAACTTTCCATTTTTGTGGAAATATCTTTGGTTCTTAGGGCAGCCGTGAGGATCAGTATATGCGCATACATTCATTTTTGGTGCTCATATACTGTGCCTGGTATAACCTTTTTTGACTGCTTAAGGTAAGCATTTTTGATTCATAAGGTAGTTATGAATTTCAGTTTCTGTGCATACCATGGGTATGAGCACATTAGACTGCCTATAAAGCAACCAATTTTTGTGGCTCAAGAGGTGGTTATGAATATCATCTGTGTTCCTTCTACCCGCAGTTGTACTGCTACACTTCAGGACCTGGACTCGATTCAGTAAGGCATCATGGTTGGGATGTGTTGAGGATCTCAGTATGGGAGACATCTGAGTTCTTTCGTATATCTAAACCAACCGTCTACACGGTAACTGATGACAGTTTCCATAAGGCGTTCTTGGTCGCTGTGTAGGTGTGAGGCTCAGTATTATCATCTGAGTTCATACTTTGTATAGTTATGTAACTATACTTTCTACAGGTAACAGTGTTCTGCTTTGGGAAGTCTTCACCAGTTAAGATGTGGTTATGCAGCTCAGCCTTGGTATTATCATCCAAGCTATACTTGGTGCATGGTTATAGCCACATGTTAGTCACTGCCGTGTGGATATGATTACGGAGTCCTACAGGCTTTCCTAGAAACTCCGTTGCAATAATTTTAAAGAACATGCTACAATTAGTTCATTTAAAACAGCTTTGCTAGTAGCCATGGTTTAGCGAAATGTACACTTTGCCGATTTTGGATCCCTATAGCACAGGGAAAAATTGTATTAAAACCAGTCCCGGTTTTTCCTATGGCAATATGTAAGGGAACGCATGGTATGGCAGTTACCACCATTTGTACCAGTACATCAGTTATGGGAGAAGCAGCCTTACTAGGCGCGGATGTTCGCTTGGCCTCTTTATGGGCTAAGCGTGCAGGGGCTACACCAGAGCAGGGTTAACTGGTCCAGGCTCTTATCGTTGTCAAGTACTGTAGAGTTGACGTAACGGTCAACCAAGATCAGGCTTTCGGGTGAAAGTCCTGTACACTGTGGTTCCCCCCCCCCTGATTGTGAGTATGGTGCTCGCTTATCCTCTCTAATGCTGTCCTGGAAGGTGACTAGAGAAAATTGGAGTTACGTACCTGGTAACTCTGTTTCTAGGAACCTTCCAGGACAGCAGGGATTCCCGCCCGATATGGTGGAGTTGTTTACTATGCGTTGTTATGCAATGTAAGTTTATATATTATGGGTGTATATATGTATCTATAATTCTATGAACGAGTGCAATATGGTATCCTTCTGTTCTTATGTTTTAACTGAAGCGTGCTAGGCTTGTGCTCCTTTTTATTTTAAGTGTGGGTGATGTGTTTCCTGTTCCGGTGGGAGGAGCCTATCTCTCTAATGCTGTCCTCGAAGGTTCCTAGAAACAGAGTTACCAGGTACGTAACTCCAATTTTTTAATCTATGGTAGTGATACATTTCTGTTTTGCAACTCATTCAGTGATACTGTTGTGATTGGTAACACTGTTTGTTTTTTCAATGTATTTTTGACTGAATTTAGTTTCCTTGCATGTGTTTTCTGGATAAACAATGCGCAGCTATTTTACCCATGATCGTGTTTGGTTGCACTGGTGTAATTGTGACGGGAAACCACACAATCCGCAAAGTGCGACTGGGGTGCCATTAGAAAATAATGGCACCGCCAGCGCGACCGTCGGTGGTGGGCCACTCCGTGACGGCACAGCAAACCGTGCGGTATCATGCACGATTTCCCCGTGGTCACAGATTGCCCAGGTGTGAATGTGGCCTAAGCTGTCCTAGAAATACATTTAGGCTCCAGTGTTGTGTACTACTGGGAGAGCTACTTAATAATTTGAGCTTGCATGATTAGCTTAAAGCGACACAAAACCCTCAGCTTTTTTTTTTTTTTCTTATACACATCTAAGCAATTAACATTCTCCAAAGCCACATTTGTTGTATGTTTTTAAATAAAGTCTTACTATTTTAATCACTTTAGAAAGTCTGCTGTGTTGCTCCTGTTTCTCTTTCTCCACTCACCCTTCCTGTCTCTTAGTAAGCCATGCACGTTAATTCCGGTCACGTGCACATCTTTGCCTACAACTCCCATAAGGCAGAGAGGAATCATCTCACTGCACACAGCTGCCTCCTTCTCCTCACTAAGCATATTTGTGACTGATCACTGCTGGTAATCTCCTCTGCAATGCTCTGAATTATCAAAATTTACAATAGGGTTCAAGTACCATTTGCACTCCAACGGTCTTACAATCCAAAAAGGCATCTGTGGTGCTCAAGATGACCGCACGGATGGCGCCGTGCAAACACTAGCAGTGAATTAAAGTATTTCACCGGCACACACTTGGAAAATCCAATATCAATATTACATTGATATATTTATTAGGTGAGAGATGTCACATAATGTCATAAGGTGCTAATGTTTTGGTAACATGCAGGTATAAATACACATCAATCCAGGTGCAAACAGACAGCCCATGACATCATAATGACGTAATTCCCACCAAAATTCTAAAAAGTTCACATACCCAGACAAAGTGAGATGAAGTAAACAAGAATATGGTGAGAACAAAAGTAAACCAATGCTATGTCAATGCAATTGCTGGTGCTATATGTATGCAGGATTCCCTGCCATCGGATCACCTGGTGCCGATCTTGCAGCGTCCTCGGTAGCCATGGCCACCGATGTAGCGTGGAGAGCGGTGTGTGCGATTGCCATCGTAATTCCACAAGGGACAGCGCATGCGCCGGAGGCTGTAGACACGCCCTCGGCGTCTGCTCGTTGTTAGGATGCGGCCGGGCTATGAGCCACATCTCCAACGCATCCGTGCCTTTTTTAGGCGTTCCAGACAGAAACTAACAAGGAAAGGGGTAGGAGGAAGAGAACAAGTCAATACCCGTCTACGAACAACGAAAGCCCGGTGATGAATCTCTCAAGGACACTGGATGCAGGTGAGATCCAACTTTTGGGTAGGGGATTATCATTTTGTCCCACATCATGCTTTGATGACTTTCAATTCGAGGTAGATGCGTTCAAACTAAAACGCAATCTTAAATTAAACTACTTCCATAACACGGCACATGTCTCCACTATGGATAAAGGCATGGGGAGATTTAAGACTAAAAGTGGCTTTATACCCCTGGACAATTCCCCACGATTTTATAAAAATGGTCAGGTATGATATTCGGGAGAAGGCTAAAATAGCCAAAATGCATGCCTGAAACTTGAGTAAGGGTGATCACTCTGCGTTACGGACATTGCAGGATGACCATAGCATCATCGTAAAACCTGACGATAAAGGTGATAAAGTCATGGACTACTCTGACTACAGGGAAGGTATGCTGGGATTATCTGATACAGATTGTCACTATCATGCGTGATCATGTTAGTAATATATGGGAGAAGATTATGGATCTCACAGAGGTTGCTCTGGGTAATAGATGGATTTCGGAAAGTATGGCTGAGTTCATATGTATGAAGTATCATCGGACACCTGTGATATATTGATTGCCGAAAGTGCATAAAGGTGTAAACCCACTAGTGTTTAGACTTAAGGTGCCCATACACTGCTCGATTTTTGTACGAGAATCAGGCGAAATCTTGCGATCGTACGAGAATCGAGCAGTGTGAACGAAGACGTGCGACCGTTTCTACTGTACGGTCACACGTCTTTTGTCGAACCAACATGCTCGAAAACCCGCTGAGAATCGTACGATTGTCAGCGGGTTTCTAGCCTGCTCGTCCGATAGCTGCGGAACAGGCCGGTTGGATAAAGGCATGGGGAGATTTAAGACTAAAAGTGGCTTTATACCCCTGGACAATTCCCCACGATTTTATAAAAATGGTCAGGTATGATATTCGGGAGAAGGCTAAAATAGCCAAAATGCATGCCTGAAACTTGAGTAAGGGTGATCACTCTGCGTTACGGACATTGCAGGATGACCATAGCATCATCGTAAAACCTGACGATAAAGGTGATAAAGTCATGGACTACTCTGACTACAGGGAAGGTATGCTGGGATTATCTGATACAGATTGTCACTATCATGCGTGATCATGTTAGTAATATATGGGAGAAGATTATGGATCTCACAGAGGTTGCTCTGGGTAATAGATGGATTTCGGAAAGTATGGCTGAGTTCATATGTATGAAGTATCATCGGACACCTGTGATATATTGATTGCCGAAAGTGCATAAAGGTGTAAACCCACTAGTGTTTAGACTTAAGGTGCCCATACACTGCTCGATTTTTGTACGAGAATCAGGCGAAATCTTGCGATCGTACGAGAATCGAGCAGTGTGAACGAAGACGTGCGACCGTTTCTACTGTACGGTCACACGTCTTTTGTCGAACCAACATGCTCGAAAACCCGCTGAGAATCGTACGATTGTCAGCGGGTTTCTAGCCTGCTCGTCCGATAGCTGCGGAACAGGCCGGTGTGCGCACGCGCACACTGCCCGTTCTGCATTGCGGTGATCGGAAGCCCGCCCCTCAGCGGGGCGGGCTTTCGATGATCGCAAGTACGATCTGCCAGTCCAAGGTGGGCAGATCGTACGCGCTTTCAATAAGCATACGACCATCGCAAGACAAAAGTCTTGCGATGGTCGTAAGGTGTATGGGCACCTCTATTGTGTCCGGCACTGATTCCATTACTCAGCCTCTATCCAAAGTCATTGACTTTTACCCTTCAACCTCTGGTTAAGTCACTTCCATATGGGAGAGACACTGGTGATTTTCTGGAGAAATTACAGGAAATAGAGGGATTTCAGGAGAACTGGATCCTGCTTACCATGGACATATCGTCCTTATACACATGCATCCTCATTGAGAGCGGCACGACATTTCCTCAGCAAAAGGACTGTGGCCGAGCCACCTACTGATTTTCTGATAGACTGCTTGCATTTGATATTGGAGAATTATTTTCGCTTTGAGAAATGCTTTTACATACAGATAAGAGGCACGGCCATGGGAAGCTCTGCTTCCCCCTCCTATGCGAACCTCTTTGTGGGTCTAATGGAGGAGGAGGAGGAGTATATCTTCCCATCGGATCACTTTAAGTGGGTGAGAATGTGGGTCAGATACTTCGATGACATCTTTGTAGTATGGACAGGTACGCATGATGCCGTACATGTGTTTTTGCCATTCTTGAACTCCATTGTCAAAGGGATAATTTTTAACCCTGAAATGTCACACACCACAATTTATTTTCTTGACGTAAGGATAACGCTTAAGAACGACTGCCTGACCACTTCTCTCTACAGCAAACCCACAGACCGCAACACACTCCTTAGCAACCATAATGCGCACCCTGGGAGACTGAAAGATACTCTCCCAATATCCCAGTTCCTAAGAGTTATGCGCATTTGCTCAGACTGAGATTGTGAAGTCCAGCTTAGGGCTATGAACCACAAATTTCTTGAGGGGATACCCTGAGGGTGTTTTGAAACACATTGGAATATGCTAGACAGAGACTACACACACCAAAAACTAGTAATAATGCAGGAAATGCTACACTCATTACTGCGTTTTAAAGGTGCCCATACACTGCTCGATTCTCGTACGAGAATCGAGCAGTGTGAACGAAGACGTGCGAACGTTTCTACTGTACGGTCGCACGTCTTTTGTCTGAGGAGCACGCTAGAAAACCAGCCGAAAATCGTACGATTTTCGGCTGGTTTGAATGGTGCTCGGGAGACAAATGCCGAACGGGCCGGTGTGCGCACACTGCCCGTTCAGGGGGGTGGGCTTGCGATGATCGAGAGTACGATCTGCCTGTCCAAGATGGGCAGATCGTACGTTTTTTTAAATCACTTTACAACCATCGCAAGACTAAGGTCTTGCGATGGTTGTACAGTGTATTGCCACCTTTACTCTGAGACACGTGACATTGGGACAACATTCGGTCAGAATAATCGCATTCTCCAGGCCAACAAGACACTAGCCCCTGTTGTGAAACGATCGATAACACGAAATCACCTGCACTCCATGCAGCGTAAGGACCTTGGATGAAAGGTTGGTGCTTGAAGTGACAACACGGATGGCGCCGTGTCAGATACAGTCCATAATAGAAGTCAGCAGCAGTCGATGATATGTGCAGGAAGTAAAACACTTTTTATTAAATCGTCGCATGCGTCAAACAGCCAACGTTTCCGGGCCACGCAGGGTCCCTTCTTCTGGGCGATATAGTGACGAGTATGAGTAGTCACTGTCGCCCAGAAGAAGGGACCCTGCGTGGTCCCGAAACGTTGGCTGTTTGACGCATGTGACGATTTAATAAAAAGTGCTTTACTTCTTGCACATATCGAGTCCTGTTGTGAAACGGACACCATTGGTCATTTACTCCAAAAATAAATCCGTCCGAGTTCGTTTGATGAAAGTGGATCCCACAGATAAGTACACAAACCCGGGCTTTACCTTTTCAACCAGGAAAGGGCTTTAAATGTTTCAGTTGTAGCATCTGCAACGCTATTAGTGGGGGACTCATTCACGCACCCACATATGGGCAGGAAGTATGTGATCCCTGGCTACTATAATTGTAATACCGATAATTGTATTTACATCCTAAAATGTCCCTGTTTGCTCGTGTACGTCGGTAAGACGATCAATACCTTCAAAAAGAGATGCCAAAAACACAAAAGTGATATTAAACTGGCCGTAGAACCAAAAAAAAAGAATGGGAGGGAAATGGTCGCCATTCATTATGCCGCATGTAATCATCAGGTACATGAACTACGGGCAATGGTAATGGAACAGGTACCCAAACCCTCTCGGGGTAGCATTCAAAACAACGCACTACTACGCAGGGAAACATTTTGGAGACACTGCATCCCAGGGGTCTCAATAGCATGATATCCTATGCATGCTTCCTTGTGTACTGATACAAAACTCCTTCCTCGACAGCCTATCTGCTATCAGAACTATTTGTACAGCTCAAGGGTTCTTATGACTCTTATCCATCCACACTACACAGGCTTCTAGCCTTCTACCCCCTTTTTCCTTTTCTTTAATTTTTTTTCTCTCCAATACTTTACTTTTGTTCATGCAATCTACGTTTTCAAATTATGTTTTAAACATGCTGCTTGTAGATTCCAGGTCCTATGCACAATGCCTGGTGCCGTACAGGCACCCAGCCTCCCCCCTTGCTGGATGTCACTGTGATACGAGCGGCCGCGGCTCATATCCCTGCTGCATCCTAGCAACGAGCAGATGCGGGGGCGGGGTCTACAGCCTCTGGCGCATGTGCTGTTCCTTGTGGAATCCCGATGGGGATCACATACACCGCTCCCCCCGCTACATCGGTGGCCATGGCTGCCGGGGGCGCTGTAAGAGCGGCACCAGGTGAGCCGATGGCAGGGAATCCTGCATACATATAGTCCCAGGAATTGCATGGATATACCATTGTTTTACTTTTGTTCTCACCATATTCTTGTTTACTTCATCTCACTTTGTCTGGGTATGTGAACTTTTTAGAATTTTGGTGGGAATTACATCATTCTGACTTCGGGAGCTGTTCTCCCGAAGTCAGAATTTCGTGCTGAATTTGCTGGAGGGACAGACCATTATAAATAGGGAAGCAGGTTGTTTACCACGACAGTAGAAGTGATTTTTTTTTTTCCTGAAGATATGGGTAAACAACGCGATTTAACAGCCTTTGAACGTGGGATAATTGTTGGCGCTCGGAGCCATGGAGCGAGTATCAGCAAAACAGCTGAATTCGTTTAATGTTCAAGAGCAGCTGCTGTTAAAGTGTTTAAAGACTGGACTGTCAGCCGAAAATCTGGGTCTGAACGTGCGAATTGTGGCCGTCGGCGACTAGTCAAAGTTAGGGCAGAACGGAGAGTGGCAAAACTGGAACAAGGCAACAGTGCATCAAATTACTGCAAATCTTAATCGGGGATCCTCTCAAACGATCTCTGAACGCACTGTTTGCAGTACACTGCATCGTATGGGATATGGAAGGCCTGTTCGAACACCTTTGCTGTCTGCAGTTAACAAGATAAAACGTCTCCAATTCGCACAGGAACACAAGGATTGGTCAGTCGAGCATTGGAAAAAAGTCATGTGGTCCGATGAATCACGTTTCCAGTTGCATCATGCAGATGGCAGAGTGAGAATTTGGCGGGAACAGCATGAAAGCATGCACCCCACATGCATGAGTACAACCCTTCAAGCTGGTGGGGGCAGTGTTATGGTTTGGGGCATGTTTTCCTGGCATGATTTGGGCCCTTTAATTCGTGTGGAACAACGTCTGAATAGCACAACATACCAAAGTATTGTTGCTGATCAAGTTCATCCTATCATGTTGATGGCGTATCCCAATGGAGATGGCTTCTTCCAACAAGACAATGCGCCATGCCACGGTGGTCGTATTGTGCAGGAGTGGTTTCAAGAAC
>NW_017309830.1:29255-30311 GCF_000935625.1 Nanorana parkeri | reverse complement strand
GAATTTCGTGCTGAATTTGTGTGAGGGACAGACCATTATAAATAGGGAAGCAGGTTGTTTACCACGACAGTAGAAGTTATTTTTTTTTTTCCTGAAGATATGGGTAAACAACGCGATTTAACAGCCTTTGAACGTGGGATAATTGTTGGCGCTCGGAGCCATGGAGCGAGTATCAGCAAAACAGCTGAATTCGTTTAATGTTCAAGAGCAGCTGCTGTTAAAGTGTTTAAAGACTGGACTGTCAGCCGAAAATCTGGGTCTGAACGTGCGAATTGTGGCCGTCGGCGACTAGTCAAAGTTAGGGCAGAACGGAGAGTGGCAAAACTGGAACAAGGCAACAGTGCATCAAATTACTGCAAATCTTAATCGGGGATCCTCTCAAACGATCTCTGAACGCACTGTTTGCAGTACACTGCATCGTATGGGATATGGAAGGCCTGTTCGAACACCTTTGCTGTCTGCAGTTAACAAGATAAAACGTCTCCAATTCGCACAGGAACACAAGGATTGGTCAGTCGAGCATTGGAAAAAAGTCATGTGGTCCGATGAATCACGTTTCCAGTTGCATCATGCAGATGGCAGAGTGAGAATTTGGCGGGAACAGCATGAAAGCATGCACCCCACATGCATGAGTACAACCCTTCAAGCTGGTGGGGGCAGTGTTATGGTTTGGGGCATGTTTTCCTGGCATGATTTGGGCCCTTTAATTCGTGTGGAACAACGTCTGAATAGCACAACATACCAAAGTATCGTTGCTGATCAAGTTCATCCTATCATGTTGATGGCGTATCCCAATGGAGATGGCTTCTTCCAACAAGACAATGCGCCATGCCACGGTGCTCGTATTGTGCAGGAGTGGTTTCAAGAACATGAGGGAGACTTTACCTTGCTTAGGTGGCCCCCACAATCACCAGATCTCAATCCAATTGAGCATTTGTGGGACGAAGTTGAAAGAGCCATCATGCAGCTGGTTCCACAACCATCAAATCTCACAGAACTGGACAGTGCTATTCATCAGGCATGGTGTCAGATTCCTCGCATCACCTTTCAACATCT
>NW_017309830.1:24057-28691 GCF_000935625.1 Nanorana parkeri | reverse complement strand
AACAGCATGAAAGCATGCACCCCACATGCATGAGTACAACCCTTCAAGCTGGTGGGGGCAGTGTTATGGTTTGGGGCATGTTTTCCTGGCCTGATTTGGGCCCTTTAATTCGTGTGGAACAACGTCTGAATAGCACAACATACCAAAGTATTGTTGCTGATCAAGTTCATCCTATCATGTTGATGGCGTATCCCAATGGAGATGGCTTCTTCCAACAAGACAATGCGCCATGCCACGGTGGTCGTATTGTGCAGGAGTGGTTTCAAGAACATGAGGGAGACTTTACCTTGCTTAGGTGGCCCCCACAATCGCCAGATCTCAATCCAATTGAGCATTTGTGGGACGAAGTTGAAAGAGCCATCAGGCAGCTGGTTCCACAACCATCAAATCTCACAGAACTGGACAGTGCTATTCATCAGGCATGGTGTCAGATTCCTCGCATCACCTTTCAACATCTCGTGGAGTCAATGCCAAGAAGAATCGCCGCAGTATTGAAGGCAAAAGGTGGCCCAATGAAGTACTGATGGGGTGGTCATAATAATCTGGCCACTCAGTGTATGTATGTGTGTATATTTTAATTATATATTACACACATTTTATATTTCTCCAATCATCTTCCAGGCCAGCAACCTGAGAGATGATTGGCTCCTCCTACTACAGGAAACCCAAACCAGAAAGAGGTTAAATACCCTCCCATCCCCTCGTCCCTCAAGTTTTTTTGTGTTTCCTACCTCCCAGGAGTACAGCGTCACGTTTGTTTCTTTCATGGTCCGGTCGGTCTTGAGATCGCTGGTCCCCCCCTTCTCAGGTGATCAATACATTGTTAGTAAGTAGGAAGCCAGTCACTAGAAGGATTTATGGTAAGGTATGGAAAACCTTCTGTTCCTGTAAAATAAGATCTAACAGGGACGCAGGTATTCCAGCTATTTTAGATTTCCTTCAGGAGGGGGCTGACAAAGGAGTAAGTACCTTAAGGGCCTGTTCACACGACGTCCATTTTCTGTGCGACCTGATCCGTACGCTCCTGCACTAAAAATGTATCCCTATGTGTTTTATGGGCTACAGTTCTCTTTTAAGGCTACATTCTTTCTAAAACAACTACATGCATGTATCGTTGTGGGATCTAACCAGGATTATCTTTTTACCAGCTACGTACAATGTGAGTACAGCTCCGTTTTTCTATTTTTTTTATATATCATTATCCTAATCACATCAGAGACTTCCTGCCCCGTAGGAGATCAAAATGTTCAACTTTATTCTTACCCATATTTTTAGTAAAACATAAGTCAGGGTCACGTCGGGTAAATAGACACCAAACATGTCAAGCCTTAAAATTGCGTGCACCCACAAATCGCAGAAAACGCCCATAGGCGACGATTAAAATGCTTTTACTGTTCATCAGTTTGGTGTTATCAGTGATTAAAGGAGAACTATGGGGTTAGGGCTTTTCACCATAGTTCTCCTTAGGTAACGGGAGGACGCTAGTTTGTGTCCTCCCGTTACCCTATCTAGAGGCAGAGCCAGCTGTACCCGCCCCCTCCCCCGTCCATTTCGCCAGTCAGCGCTGGAGGATCGGAGCGGGGGGAATCCAGTCCTGAAGTGAGTGAAAAGCACTCGCCTCATAGTTCTCCTTTAGGCTGCATTCCCACCTAGGTGATCGAAATATGCGCGTTTCAGGCCGCGCGTTTTTACCCCCGATTTGCGGTCCACGAAACGCGCATCAAACGCGCGTTTAAGAGGGCTATTCGGCTGTATCCTAATGGATACGTGCGGAAATACGCCCTAAAGAAGCTCCTGTACTTCTTTAGGCGTAGGGCGTTTTTCAGTGCGTTCCGACGCGCTGAAATACGCCCAGGTGGAAACCATGCCCATAGGAAATAATGGGATTTTACAGCGCGTCGATCAGCTCTGTAAAATGCCTAGGTGTGAACCCGGCCTTAATGGCTCTAAAATTATTGCTCTCACTCCGATGTTTGCGGCGATATGTAACATGTGCGGCACAATGCGCAATCGTCTTCGCACGTAGGCTCACCCGACGCATATCTGTGTGTATGGGGGGGGGGGCGCGGGGGACTTAAAAAATGTTCTTTTTAAAAAAAATGTATGCTTTATTTTTTTTTATTCAATTTTTGTATTACTTTTTTTTTTTTTTACACACAACTTTATTGCTATTACATGGGGGGCTAAGAAGCCCCCTATGGCAGTGGTGGTGAACCTTGGCACTCCAGCTGTGCCAAAACTACAAATCCCAAGATGCATCTGCCTCTGGGAGTTGTCTGTGGCTGTCAGAGCCTTGCAATGGCTCATGTAACTTGTAGTTCCAAAACAGCTGGAGTGCCAAAGTTCGCCATCACTGCCCTATGGGATAGCCAATTTACATGACAGGTCCTCTTTATGGAGACATCAGGGGTCTCGAAGACCCCTAATGTCCCCTAGGGACCCCCAGAGAAGCTGATGAAGCAGAGATCGGCCTCATCAGCTTCTAGCTGGAGAGTGACACTGAATGCAGGAAGTGATGTAATATACATCACTTCCTGCATTCGGGGACTGGAGAGTAGATAAAAGGGAGTTCGTATACTGAACTCCCTTTGATCTCCTGTCGCAGAGCCGTCCCGGCCGCATCGGGCACAGCGGATCTCGGGACCAGCAACGGCAGTGACAGCTGCTAATACAAGCGATCGAGCGTCTCTAGAGACGCTTGACTGTGTTAAGCTCTCGGCCGGCCGTGTAATTACAACAGCCGGCCGGGAAGCTGCTCGTCGGGCTCCACCGTCCTCTCGTCACAGACTAGTGGATTTCTCAAGCCGTGTGTGTGTGTATATCTATCTATACATACATACATACATACATACATACATACATACATACATACATACAGTGTTGAAAATAATTATTTGATCCCCCTGCAGATTTTGTAAGTTTGCCACTTACAAATTATAGACCTTTCATTTCTTTGTATCATAGGTGTATTTTAAATGATAGAGACAGAATATCAACCAAAAATCCAGAAAACTGATTTTTCTAAATGGCGGCTAAAATGTCTATAGCAAAATCCTGGAAGCTACCAACGATACCTTTTCAACAGGTTAAAGCAAAATTATCATCGATAATGGTACATGAGAAGATGCAGAGCATCCTAATGGACTCTGACAAGAGTTTTGAATTAATCTGGTCACCATGGATTCATTATACGGGAGTATCGGCTGTGGTCTGACTAGGTTTTAAATAACTACAAAGTGCAACGGGATAAGTGTTTAGGGAAGGCCCCCTTTCTTCTCTTTTTCTTTCGCTTTTCTTTTTGTATCGTGGTTTTTTTTTTTGTGTTTTTTGGTCCAGCGTTGTGTGATTAATCTCTTGGTGTCTCCAGACAATACCTGAAGCATATGGGAGAGTATGCCCAATCGAGGATGTAGGGTGCATAATAGATCAGGGTACTATAGGGATTAAAGCAGGTTAGATGAACAAACATTGGCTACAATATTATGGATTGCAACACACCCAAACTAGGAGATCAGTAGGTGGGGGTCCCCTGTTGTTGAGTTTCACACAATACATCCTGCCAAATTGTTCACTATATGAGGCAGTTGTGCCATAGATACAAGAAAGCCTCAATAACAACCTTTTTTTCCTTCTATATACAGCTTAATTGATCATTCTCTGAGGAAATGGGGTCACAGCACAAGGAAATGACTTTAGAAATAGATTTAGTTACATGGTTAATTTCACTAGGGTCACTAGCACAAGGAATGATTAGGTTGATCCCGTAACGAGAAAGTTTATGAAAGGATTCTGAATTAACTTATTTTTGAAACGTTAAATACTAAAAGTTACTAAGGTTAAGGATAGACACTAGTAGGGAGAGGGATAGCATATATATATATATATATATTTATTAGGTAAAAAGAGCATTTTTTTTTTTAACACTTAGAAAATATTTTTATGTCCATTACATAGGGTTAATGGACCACAGTCACAAGGAACGGACTAGTTTGGCACGATAATAAGACAACTTATGATAAGTTCCACGTGTTAATTTGTTATGCTAACTTCACTAAGATAGATCATAGTCTCAATAGAGGCATATTATTCAAATACATTTGCTTAATAAAGTCACTTTTTGTCACTAGGAATTTGAATAACAATTTAGATAGATACAATATTAAAACCAAGTGTAGGTCAAAAGGAAATGGAGCACTAGTTGGATTGATGTTGGGGAGTACGTGTGAGGCTCGACAAACAGCTGTATTCCCAAATGCGTATAAATAATCCCTACTTTCACTGTTTAGGGTAGCCTCTTTAGTAGGGCGTCTTTGAAAACAATACTTCTCATAATGTATAGGGGTTGTATGCAGTATTTTATGCCTTTGTCCTTTTTACCTGCATATTTTTGGGGAATAGTGCACATGTATGCCTGTTTAAAGAAGAAAGGAGTGAAGCATTGTTGATGGTATGGGGACACTAAAACGCTTGTATAAAATACATGTATTAATTGTATGTTTAATGTGGAAAACAAATAAAAGAATTTGAATGAAAAATCCAGAAAACACATGATACAAATGTTATAAATTGAGTTGCAGTTCAGTGAGTAAAATATATATAAGTATTTGATCCCCCCCCCCCCAACGAAAACATGA
>NW_017309830.1:20268-23994 GCF_000935625.1 Nanorana parkeri | reverse complement strand
AGTCCCCCCCCCCAAACAAAACATGACTTTGTGTGCTTGCCAACAAGGGTTTCTCCAGCAAGTACTGAGGTAAGACGTTTCTTGTAGTTGGTTACCAGGTTTGCACACATCTCGAGGGATTTTGGTCCACTCTTTTTTACAGATCTTCTCTAAAGATTTCTTGCCTGTCGCTTGGCAACTTGCAGTTTCAGCTCCCTCCATACATTTTCTATAGGATTAAGTTTGGGAGACTGGCTAGGCTGCTCCATGACCTTAAAAAAGAGCTATGGGGTAAGTGTTTTTCCCTATAGAGTCCCTTAAGAGTCACGGGAGGACATATACTTGCATCTTGTCCTCCTGTGACCCAAAGCTCAGTATATCACGATCTACTGAGACCTCGACAGCCTTGACGGATCCCTACAATGCTCTAGAGATCCATCCAGCTGCGGGAATGACAGCTTGCTCTGCCAATCTGCCTACCAGCTGTTCCTGCCCCCCCAGCGCTGGAGGATCCAAACGGGGAGGGGGGAAATCCCTGCAGGGAGCCATGACTGGCAGTCACGGCTCTCTGCAGGGAGATGATCGAGAAGTGAGCGAAGGACGGTATGTGTTCGCTTACTTCCCGATCTATTGAGCAGACGTGTGACAGTTTCCCCATCCACTCCACCCCGCCTCTGCTCCCACTCCACTCCCCCCGCTCGAACTATGAGGATGAGTGATTTTCACTCACCTCACAGTTCTCCTTTTTAATGTGCTTCTTCTTGAGCCACTGCTTTTGTTGCCTTTGCAGTATGTTTTGGCTCATTGTCATGCGGAAAGACCTATCCCTGACCTATCTGGAGTGTTCTGGCTGAGGAAGGAGGTTCTCATCCAAGATTATACAATACATGGCCTTGTCCATTGGCCCCTCAATGCGGCAAAGTCGGCCTGTACCTTTTTAGGAGAGAAACCGCACCAAAGCATAATCTTTTCACCTCCGTGCTTGACTGCAGGGATGGTGTTCTTATGGTCCTAGTCAGCATTTTTCTTCCTCCAAACAGTGAGTGGAGTTAATGCCAAGGAGCTCAATTTTGGTCTCATTTGACCGCAGCACTTTCTCCCAATCCTTCTCTGAATCATTTAGATGTTCATTGGCAATCTTCAGACGGGCCTGTACATGTGCCTTCTTGAGGAGGGGGACCTTGCGGGCGCTGCAGGATCTCAATCCATGGCGGTGTATTGTTACCAATGGTTTGTTTGGTGTCTGTGGTTCCAACTGCCTTGAGATCATTCACAACTCCTGTGTAGTTCAGGGCTGATCCTTCACTTTTCTCATGATCATCCTTGCCCCTTGAGGGAAATCTTGCATGGAGCTCCAGACTGAGGGCGATTTTTGGTTATTTTGCATTCCTTCTATTTGCGTATAATCGCTCCAACAGTTGTCTCCTCACCAAGCTTCTTGTAGCCCATTCCAACCTTGTCCCCAATGTCCTTTGACAGCTCTTTTGGTCTTGCCCATGGTGGTGAAGTTTGAATGGAAGAAAGATTCTGTGGACAGATGTCTTTTATATACATACTGAGTTGTCGTTAGGAGCACCTTCCTAAATTGACAGGACTAATCTGTGTACCAGATAGCCAGTATGTGGGAGCCAGAATTATTGTTGGTTGGTAGGGGATCAAATACTTATTTTACTCACTAAACTGCAATTCAATTTATAAAAAATTTTTATCATGTGTTTTTTTTTGTTTTTTGTTCTGGATTTTTGGTTGATGTTCTGTCTCCATTTAAAATACACCTATGACAAAAAAAAATATAAACCTTTAATTTCTTTGTAAGTTAGCAAACTTAAAAAATCTGCAGGGGATCAAATTATTTTCCTCACTGTATATTGTTATGGAAACTTTGCTTGGTCTTTGCGCACAAATGCACTTTCAGCATCAAAATGCGCCAAGCACAAACAATTCCGTCGCGCTTAAAGGCACTTTGTCTTAAGCTCTTTGGTATAAGGAAATTAAGTATTTCGGTAGTGCCAGGTAGTCAGACAAGATGCTGCTTCAAGCTGGAGGCTCAGTTTGTAAGTCCTGCCTTAGCCACGAGTCGCTCCGTATATTAAGAGGCAAAAGAGTAACGCCCAGAGGGAGATGGCTTTACAACATCAGGCAATCAGGCCAGAATGTACAGTTACATAACAAAAGAAAAGGAGTGCACCAACGTGGATGAGCAGAGAAATGTGCATGACTCATCTTTGCTAAACAAAGGACTATGATCTGCTGAGTCAGGTTCATTGCCCCGATCAGCCACGTGTATGTGCATCCGCCATCTTAGCCAGCATGGACCCCATTCAATACTGCTCAGAGTGACCAGTATCTATTAAGATCATTCTATTGGTTCTTACAGATTTGAGACTATCTGCGGAGACATTGCTAATGCTATTGTCAATGTACAGTACCAGTACACCAGCAAGGCATAAATCAATGTCTTCTCATAAAAGCAGAAGCCGCAACAGAAATATAATATGTATCTCTCGTTATGTGGACTCCGCTAATGTGCATAAACGTTCGCGGGCAATAAGTGCAGCGCATTGCGCACAAATTGGCAAACGTGTACACGTACTGCGAACACGTCTCAAAGGCCATAAGAAGGTTTTCATGCTGACGGTTTTACAGCTGGACCTGATTCAAGCCAAGTACGCTCTGCTAAAGCGTCCCTCGGTTAAATCCGTTACAGGGAGACAGATGACAATCTATAGAACACACACACACACACACTTATTCACCTGTGTCGCTGCAGCTCGCTCCCGTCCAAAGATTCTCAAGGGGCAGTGAGGGATCATAGGGTGGGCGCATGCGCAGTAGAGATCTTTGGCTGGGAGAGACGCAGAGCAAGTCAATGCATGCAGCCCGGCAGCGTGCACGCGCACAGACACAGTGTGACACAAGACATTGCAGTCAGTGCTGGATTAGAGGCCGGCACAAGCGCTGGAGGGACTCCTGAAAGATGATCAGAGCAAGAGGCATAATGTAAGGTAAATCCTTAGAGCAGCATCACTGTAATATTGTTAATAAATGTAATGTTCCCGGTTTAACTGCAAAATATATTGGAGATATTCCTTGTTTATATAATACATTTGCCACCGCTTTACACTACCAGCATCCTGTTCCTGTATTTACTGATGTGTCAATAGATTTTAGCAGTGTTCCTGAAAACCGCACTAACACATTTGTCAATTTGGCAGGTTGGGTGGGGGGCGTGAGGCGTGAAAAAAACCTAACCTCCATATGGCCAGTTTAACACTTAAACCCAGGGCCGGATTAACATAGGGGCGTTTGGAGCACAAGCTCCAGGCCCACCACTGAAAATAGGCCTGGCCATTAGATTTACTAATGCTTTGCACAGGGGCAGGATTATGTCTCTCTCTGGAGTCTATACCATTTACATATGAATGGATTGCGGTATTTACATATGAATGAATTGTTGCTAATTCATATGTAAATTACACAGTCAGTGCTCAGAGGTTTCGTGCGGGGAGGCAAGCTATGCGTTTTCGCATGCTGAAGAATTGGGCACATTGCGAGGTACTGTGCTGTAACTAATGGCAACATAAACAGAGATTCTAAGTCTCCCACAACCACACCTAGAAGTAAAGTGGTTTATTCAGCAAGGTGGGGGTAACGGCCCCAGGCATGGTTCTTTGCAAAGGCATAGAAGCCAGGACAGCCACGGTCTTGAACTCAAGGAAGAGGCGGGGGGGGAGAGTGGAGTGTGAG
>NW_017309830.1:19642-19982 GCF_000935625.1 Nanorana parkeri | reverse complement strand
GGGGGGAAGAGTGGAGTGGGAGCAGGGAGTGGAGTGGGAGCGGAGGGGTGATGAGGGGGTCTCCTCACTGGAGAATTGGGGGGTAATAGGCGGGATGGATTTAGCTAATCGTATAAGGTGCTATTAGCAGGCAGGTTAGGTTCATCTGAGTGTGTGCTTGTTTTCTGCACAGTGAGAATACCACTGTTGCATTGCTGGCCAGTGTTAATACCTCCTAACTAATTTTATTACACAGGATTTGTGCCACCTTCAACCACCTTCAACAGATGTCGCTGGACTCAGCAGAACGTTCCTTCACATGATTTCTTTTCTATATATTATATATAAAACGTGCTTGCAG
>NW_017309830.1:0-18720 GCF_000935625.1 Nanorana parkeri | reverse complement strand
ATATATATATTTTGTTTTCCTGTCTACAGAGAATATGCATCTGGAGATTAAGGTCGCCCTGAATTTTATTATTTCATATCTGTATAATAAGCTTCCAAGAAGAAGAGCTGACCTGTTTGGAGAAGAGCTAGAGAGGCTTTTAAAGGGCAAATACGAAGGGCACTGGTACCCAGAAAAACCTCTGAAGGGTTCTGGCTATCGCTGTGTTCACATTGGTGAAACTGTGGATCCGGTAGTTGAGCAAGCAGCACGCAGGAGTGGGCTTGACATAGAAGATGTAAGAGCAAATGTTCCAGGAGGGCTTAGTGTGTGGATTGATCCTTTTGAAGTGTCTTACCAAATTGGAGAGAAAGGAACCGTTAAAGTATTGTACTTGGAAGATGTAGAAAGTAGCACTGAGTTGGACAAAGAAATAAAGAGTAGCTTCAATCCTGAGGCACAGGCATTTATCCCAATCACTAACCAAGAGACCTCACTGTCCAACTCGCCATCTCCATCCTTTGGTCAGTCTCCGAGCCCAACTTTCATCCCACGTGCCACCCAGCCCATTACCTTCACTACTGCCACCTTTGCAGCTACCAAATTTGGTTCAACCAAGATGAAGAAAGGAGGTCAGCGCATGGCACGATCACCCACCAATAACCTGGCAAAGCACAAGGGTCTGTCTCTCTCAATGCATTCTTTAAACTTCAGCCCAGGCCAGGGAGCTCCATCCCAGCTTTCTCCAAATGCCAAGGAGTTTGTCTTCAGTGGACCACCAGGGCTGTTCTATGAGGGTGATAGCCAGAATCTACCAAGCCCAGGCCAGTTTGCTACTCCATTTAACATTGGAAGCAGTCTGTTTAATGATAAATCTCCTTTTGTGGATGGATTGAATTTCAGCCTTCCTTATCCAAGCCAGCCTTTCCAGCCTGTTGTCCTGGCTAATTAAATTTATTGAAGAATTTCTATAACCTCCTTCCCATTTTTTTCTTTAGAAAAAAAAAATGAATTGATTTTTGATTTTCTAAAATGAAAAACAAAGTTGTCACAGCGATTTACTGGGAGACAATATACTTGGATTGCATTTTCTCATACACACATTTTACAAAGTTTATGGATGTCAAGTTAGTTTATTTTTTTACCTTTTATCATTGGATGCATCAGAAGTGTAAATCTTTTGGGAATTGGTTTCCCCCTCGTGCCCAAAGGAGGAAGAAAAAAGACTGTTTTGTTGATATGGTGGTGCAGACATAACCTTCAATCTTTGCAGCAGGATTGTCAGACAAAAAATGACTAATACATTATGCAGCTTGGTGTAGTTTGTATGTTTTTTTAAGATTCTCTTCTGCCAGCCAGGAAGAACAACTAAAGCTAAACAATATTAGAGTTGTGAAAACTTTTTTTTTCCTGCAATTTTTAAAAAACTATTCACAATATTACTTTTCACCTTTTTGTAGGGATCTGATCCATATTTTATCAAAAAGTTCCAGTATGCCCAAAAAGCAAGATAAATGTATTTTCAGCAAAAGTGATTGAACTGTACGTGGCCACCAGTTTTCTAAAGTTGACATATATAAATTGTAGATCAGTATAATGCACTATGGTTGGAATGATAAGAGTTTAAGGTTTGGATTGGTTGGTGCACTTTGAGACATTGCACATATGTAGAGGTTTTTTGTTGTTATGATAGCGGTCCTTCTAAAGTAGTTGAGCCAAGTCTACATGAAGAAAAATCAATATTAAATACAAATATCCCATCTCCCTCTATGGATGCCCAATGGGCACCAATGAAGAATTGGGAGCTCCACTTACCTGCACTTTCAAGGTGAAATTTAAAGCAGAACTTTTCTTTGCTCTTCTAGCAGTATTACAAGAAAACACCTGGGCCCTTTACAACAAATTGTACAGTGTATTTTGTTGCAAGATCACATTGTGGTGGTTTATTTTTTTTTCCTACTTTCTTACCTCTTAATATAAAAAGGCATATTTAGGTATAGCAGACATATATTCTATTCTTGTCTAAAATAGGCTGCTATAGCTAAAATAATGGCATTGGATAAATATAATATATTAACAAATGTTTTATATCTATATTTTTAAAGCTGTTTATAAATCCATTTTTTATTTTTTATTTTTTTCTAAGACAACTTTTGGGATATCCATTGCAAGGATCAGTAATGAAAATTATATATTTAACAAAAAATATTTAAAAAAATGATAGTCCAGCCTCTTCATGAATGCAAAATCCATCATTACTAAAGATGTCCTTAGGACCAACAGTGAAGTTTAACTGTTTTCATGTGAGGTAGATGCCCAATGTCCATGTTGGATTTCAAAAATAAAAAGAATTACTGTTTAGTACTTAAAGGAGAACTATGAGATGAGTGATTTCCACTCACCTCATAGTTCTAAGCCGACCTGTGACAATGGGACTGTCACAGGTCGGCTCAGTAGATCGGGAGGTCAGGGAACACATACCGGGTTGGATTCCCCTCTCCCCGCTCCGATCTGCCAGCGCTGAACGGACGGGGGAGGAAGTGCGGAACGGACGGGGGAGGGGGCGGGTACAGCTGGCTCTGCATCTAGGTAGGCAGAGCCAGCTGTCACTCACGCAGCCGGGCGGATCCCATCATCTACGTCGGGATCCGCTCCAGGTGCGGCGTCTCAGTATACCGCGGGCTGTAGCTCGCGGTATACTGAGATACTGAGCTTAGGGTAACGGGAGGACGCTAGTTTGTGTCCTCCCGTTACCCTAAGGAGAACTATGGGGAAAAACACTGACCCCATAGTTCTCCTCCTTAAGTCTAAAGGTCCTTTTTATTTTTCAGTCTTGTCACTTTTAAATGTACCATTGCATTAATGCAGGGAGAAATTTTCCCACTACTTTACAGTTGATTGTCACCAGGGAAAAGCAAGCTAGTCCCTTAGAATTCTTTAACTACGACCTGCATAAACTGTGGGTGATCTAAATATATATTTACCGTATAGTTAACTTTCATCTCTGTCAATTGTAAGTGCTTTAAATGACAGCCTGGTGCAGATGCTGGTTACTGCACATAAACCCCATTCTACCACTATGCAATGGTCGGGCCATGTGTACTCTGTCTAGTTATGTATGTTTATATAATTTACATATGATGGCTACTTTCTTGCGTGTTAGTACTACTATTATTGATAGCTTTACTTTTAGGGCTGCCATGAAACTAATAATAAAACTTCCCTGCTGTTTACCCATTTAAATCTGTGTAAGACCAATACTATCAGCTGAAATAGGATATAATGCAGGGAGCTCTCTTCGTGTCGGGAAGCTTTTTGAGACTTTTATAGGGGGACTGCCAGACAGACGCTTTACTCCTATTATATTAAAGCTTTTTTGAGTTCTAAAACCTATCAATTTTACTCAGAAGAGTACCCCTTTTCCAACAGTTTACCCCCCACATATGGTGTTCTAAATCAAGCTAGAAAATCTAGAGGTTAAGGAATTTTAATTTTGTGAGCTAGACTGGCAAATGTTTGATTTCCATGAAATTAGAGAAATGTAAAGTTGTCGGGCATTTTTTTTTTTTTGCAGTGGTTAAAATGGTTATGGAAGTTTTTGATTTAAGTGTATCAAAACCTCAAAACGAAATAGTCCAAAAATATAAAGACATGCCACAGTTTTTAAAGTATCAGTATTTGGGATTATTTGGCCTCTTACGTTGAACTAGCTGTCAAAAGTAAAGTCAACGATGACTGGGGTTTGACTCTTTTCTAGGATAATCTTTCCATCATAGATCAATTAATTGTTTAGTAAACAATATATTTGCACAACATAATATAGCACAATCTTATGTAACTTTTCTCTTTAAAATGGAATGATATTAGAAAATATGCTTTGTTAGAATACAAATTGTCATCCTCCCACATTTTATGTGCGTTAACATTTATAGCTTAACTTTTTGGCAACATTAGTTGAGACTTCTGCACTTTTTTCTTATATATATAGATATTAACAATATTCTGTGGTCCGCTCTTAATCGGCATTCACAAGGGGAAGGGATCTAAAATGTTATGCAGAAGTCCATCTACTTTTAACTAGTACCAGTGAAAGTAGAAAAACTGTAGTCCTTGATGTCCTCTTTTGTGCTTCGTTTTTAATGAATTTTTTCAGGTAATGTCACCCTAAAAAGGTTTTCAGTAGCTGCCACACAACAGTCGGGTAAATAAAATTACAAATATGGGATAAAGGAAGAAAATATGAACTTAGTGCTTCCTTATTATTTAAGTAAGGGAAATACTTTATTGTGAACAAAGCATTTTGCTGACATTGGTATAAACTCTTTTCCTGTAACTTTTTAAAACATTTACATTCCTCAAAAAGCTTTGCTTGGCTAGTGGAAGAATGTCTTACTTGAATATACACCTAAGACGGTTTCTCTTTTTTTATGTGAGTGAAATTGGGAAACTATTTAGTTTTGGCAAACTAAGTTGTAGTCTGTAAGCAATGTTAAATTCCTTTTGTATGCATGATATATAAATATTAGTCTAACGCTCCTTTTTTAACAAATATGTTATTTTAAATGATTTATATGTTTGGGAAAAATCCAAGGTCATCAAGCTTCTATTTAGAAGCAAACTCAGAATCCAGAAACGATGCCAAGCACTTTTAACAATTTAACTTTTTTTGCTATTTAGACTGCATCTCAACATGGTTCAAGGCTCTTGCCTTGAACCATGTGGAGGAGGAACTAAACTAAAGTCACAATGGTGTTATTAAAATTGTCTCAATATTAAAACTGAATATTCCTTGAGCAGAAATGCTCTTCAGTTAATGAAATTAATGCTACTCTCATTTAAAGCTAACTAGGTGTTGATGATGCTTCACAAGTTTCAAACTACTACGTTTTCAATATACTACACTACATTTTCTGCCATCTTATACATTACCTTTTTTTCCAAGAAAAGATACAAGCTCCTATGTGTTTCCTAGTTTCTATTTGCATTTATAAGAAAAGAAAAATATAAAGTTTGTTACATTTGTAAAAGGTGAGAGGAATATATTCTAAATATATATTTCTAATGAAAATTTAAGCTACACTTCTGTTCAGGTTTTTTCGTAAGGAAAATAGAAAAAAATTAATAAAAAGGAATTCAAATATTTTTTCAAAAAAAGTAAGAAAAAAAATTCCAGAAACTGCCTCTTCTCAAAGCGGATACAGTGTCTAATTGTGTAAACTGTGAATAAAAAATCTTTATATTAAAATTTAAATATTGACTTGTAAATGTTATACTATATCAGGTTTTGTTTTACTTTTGTTTAACGCAGGTCGATGGGTGGGAAGGGGTAATATTTTTAGTTTACTGAAAAAAATATAAAGTAACTGTAATTTTTGGAACATTGCAATATTTTGATGGCCTAATGGAGTGTTAAGTTTCAGATGTACAGTTTATATTGTTCCAAAGTTTTTTTAAAGTTTGTATTAAAAGCATGATATTAAGATGACAGTTTTTGGTTAGTTTTTTTGCGGTTTTAATTTGATGCAATCTTTCCTCTTATGTTGAAGGTAAATAATTTCTCGTTTGGTAAACCTAAAATGCTTGGTTATGATTTGGCGCAAGTGTTATGAACCACTGACTGGTTTTGTGCTCTAATACTCGGGTTAGACTTGATGGAAAAAAACTTGGACAGCGCTACCAATGCAAGAAAGCTATGCATCTACAAATATCACTCCTTATTAAAGTGCATAATAAATAATGTTTCTTAAAGGGCATAATCAATTTCTATTAAGGTGTATCAAATTCTTTAATTACTTAAAAAGTGCATCAATGTAAAAATCTTTTAAAATTAAAAGTTTTTCCTTTTTTAAAGGGTATAGCTCAAACTCCAAAGAATGTTCAATAGAAACATGAAGTTTGTTAAAAAAAAGTATAAAAATATTAAATTTTAGTTCCTATAAAAAGTGTTCAAATAATATTAGATACAAATGGCCAAAAAGAGTCCAAACCATGCTCCACACAGCAAAAGTGTGTTGATATCATCACAAGCCAGAATCCCAAGTGTTCCAGGATACCAGACTTTAACATTTTCAATTAAGTGGTTAAAAGTGTCACTCCCTGTGACTAGATAAAGCTTTCTTATCCACGCTCACCAGAACGATTTGACCCTCTACAATAAGATAGTGTCTTGGTCAAATCACGCCTGAGGTAATGTTGCACTATCTTTCTTCCTTTTGTCTAAGCTCTTATTTCCAAACCTCTATAACTTGGTTTCCCACCTCCACTTACATCCCCATATCAGAGAAACAAACAAGCGCTCATCGTGCAGTAAATGTTAACGTTTATTTGAAAAAATCAGTCCTACTTGCATAGATTGCATCTAAAACTAGCTGGCAAAGATTCAGAAAACCGATCACTTTAATGTAGTCCCCACTGCGCTACATTAAAGTGATCGTGACACAGAACAAATTTTGCACCAATCCAGCAGTTCAAAGGATATTATGGAACATCATGGGCCGAATAGTGCTTGCAGCTAATCTACTATGTACGCAACGGGAGATTTGATCCTCCATTCTGTTAGTGTAATAGGAGTCTTCCTCCTTATTTTTATTATGAAGAAGAAAAAAAAAAAGATGACTGCCATATGGGGGAGTGGTCTGTACCGGGTGAGACACTCCACAAGAGCTCTGGGGTCCCGTACTTCCCATGATGCTGCATGCCCTGTTTGTCGAGGCTAGCTGATGCTGCACATTGTATACAAGGCTACTTGAGAGCTGTTTGAGGTCTGCTGGGTGCTATCGTGGGGAAAGGGCGTGGACAACAATTGCAAGCTGGCTGCTTGAGCTGTAAATACTGCCTGATACTTCTCGATAGTGGAGACTTTGAATTCCTCGAGAGCAGAGAGTAATGGCTATGCGATAGCTGCCTGAGGTCTGCTGGATGCGGGGAAACGGCTCGGGCGGCAAGTGTTAACTTTTGCTTGACAGCTCCATCCGGAGCCCTGAAGCCCTTAACACGTGAGCCATAGCTGGTTCCTGGTTTATTGTTTTGGCTGCTTTGTGCTGGTGGCTATGCTGGCACTTTTGGTCCCTTGAGATAATCTGCTAAAACCTGTTCTGCTCTATTCAGAGGAAGTACTGGATGTTATATGACTTGTTGGACTTGGATGTTGTGATACGCTTGCTTTGCTGGCTGTTTATTAAGAACTGCTTTAAGCTGTTTAAGGTCTACTCAACAGGAGAAAATATACATGGGGAGACTGATCATAGTGGGATATATTTTGCTGTTAAGAGCGACCAGGACTATTGATGCTGCTGGCCTATAGCTTGGCCAATAGCGATATGCCGGCGCGCATAGTTCCCTGATCACCCAAGAAGGGCAAAGGGAAAGGAACTACACTGCAGAAAGTAGAAAAAGACACATCACAAAAGACAAGACATTCAGGGAAGGGGAAGACAACACCCAAGTCCCGTGGGGGGGTCCCCAGCTCGTGATGTATCTAGGAAGTGGTGTATCTGTAGGGCGCTCCAAAAGCCCATGGGCGGGTCGGTCAGGTCTCTAATCTGAGCTATGTGCAACCACCGGTCCTCCTCCTGGAACTGATATAATTTAGTATGCTCCGATGAGGCCAAGGACCTCGCCAGCGGGGTATGCATCCCCAGGGGGAAGTGCGGGTTCCCTGTCAGCGGTACGAGAGGCGAGGGCTGTGGGGAGAGACCCGAAGTGGGCAGTGATCCACTTGTCGCCTTCATCGTGGCCCGAACCAATGGGTTCGACCAGTACGAAAGCGGCAATTTGGGAAAGATCCAAGGTGCACTCTGTAGAGGCGGAGTGCACTCCAATTGCTCCAGGTCCACCCACAGCTTATGTTCAGAGTTACAACACCAGTCCACCACCACCGACAGGTGTGCCGCCTTATAGTACATCACCGGGTCTGGGAAGCTCAGGCCCCCTGCTCCCTTAGATCTAGACAGAAGCTGATGTCTCAGCCGTGCCCTCTTGTTCATCCATAGGAAAGTTAGAAATTGGGACCGCAGCTGGCGAAGGAACTTCACCGGGATTGACACTGGGAGCGTCTGGAGGAGATATAACAACCTAGGCATGACCACCATTTTTAGAATATTATTGCGTCCCAGCCACGTAAAGGTGGGACGGTCCCAGGAGGCCAGATCTCGCGTGATGCATTTTTGAAGTGGGATAAAATTCACTGAGAACGTTTTACGAATATCTGCTGGGATAGAAACCCCCAGGTAAGTGATGTGTGTGTCCGCCCACCGAAATCTGAAAGAGTCTTTCAACTGCGCCAAACATCCCTCCGGAAGAGAGACGTTCAGCGCTTCCGACTTAGTCCAATTTAATTTAAAGTCTGTCAGTTGACCATACGCTCGTAATGCCTGCATGACATTGGGCAGAGAGATTTCGGGTTGTGTGATGTATGGAGTTCAAACATGGACCGTTTGACTCTTTTCCTCTGTGCGTGTGAGATCTGGGAAATCCCCCTTGTGGAGTCTAACTCAGGGTCTAGTACCATGTTGAAATCTCCCCCTAGGATCCACAGTCCCTCTGCAAACGTCTCTACCTGCGACCATAAGGATTCCAAGAAGGTCACCTGTCCCAAGTTAGGGGCGTACACCGCAGCAAAGGTTACCCTGTGGCCATGTAGGTCCCCCTTCACTAACAGCATTCTCCCCTCCGGGTCTGCATAAGTGTCTACATATTTCCATGGCAAGGTCTTGGCCAATACGATGCTCACCCCCTTGGATTTAGAATCCTGGGATGGAGCATGGTAAGAGGTGGCATATCGGTGGTTTCCTAGTCTGGGGATTTGCCCCACCTTGAAATGTGTCTCCTGTAAAAATGCTACGTGAGACTTCTGTCTCCACAACTCGTTCAATAGGTTTGATCTCTTTTCGGGGGTATGAAGCCCCCGGACATTAAAGGAGGTAACATTGACAATCGGCATGGTGTACCGGTTAACTCACCGTTCTAGGAGAATCTCTTCTGGCGGGCTCGTACGGGGCTTCCCAGGTCAGTTGGAGTATCTCCTGGCTTCTCGGGATCGAGCACAAACAAACACTCACATAGACCAGACAGAGACGCTAAGAGGGCAACAGAACAGACACGAGGACAAGACAATGAGAAACAGAGAAAATAGAGCACGAAGTGTGGCACTAGACGCACCGAGTGTGAGGCTACTTCTGACCCTAGTGCAAGGAAAAGAAAGAAAACAAACGAGAGAAAAAATTAGACAGGTACAACCCAGGCGTTCCTATGGATTAACTCCAACACGGAGAGGTAACACCTGGTATTTGGGGATAGAGACTAAACACAGCTGCCAACAGAGTGAGATTGGAGAACATAACTAAATCTTAGACAGCCAGACGCCCCATGCGTATTGGATCTGGAGGCCAACCGCCAACCAGGGGCCCGGCCCTGCCCCAGCTCCGTCACACAGAACGCCAGAACAGGACCCGGTCCCTCCCCCATCACCCCCCCCTCCTCCCACCCCATCTCAAAACCCCCAGTATGTTCACACTGCCACAGCCATTAACTCCCATAAACCTAATATAACCACGATAGGACCAATTGCTAACTAGGTCACAACATTTCACAGCACATCCCCAGTAAAGGAACTTCCCCGTCCACCCCTGCAAACCACACAACATATCCATCCACGGGCCCCCAGAGCAATCCCGCCAGGAGCCGTGGGGCAGGCAGCCGCCACCCATAGGTAGGTCCCCTAAATCGTTTCAGCAGAGCCATAGTAGTAGTAGTAGGCCCAGTCCGGCTCTCGCCCACCCCCGACACCCCCCATCAGAGCAGGTAAGACCAGTCACTTCACCGGGGAACGCTGGGCCTGTCAGTCAGGTTCACACTAGGAGGGTCTCAAAGAGCAAAGTTCCAGGGTCTGTGCTAGCAGTGTTGTAGAGCCAATCAGCTTTCCGGATCTCCCGGGCGCTCCCTTCTCGTAGGTCGAGACGTGGATCGTGTGCGGGCACCTCTGGTTCTCCTGGGCCTCGATGTTCTGTTGGGCATCGCGGTTGCGGCCTCTGCTGAGGGGACGTCCAGCCAGTCTGGTAGTACGAGAGGTTCACACTCCAGGAAAGCTTCTAGGGCTGGAATTTGGCGTGGATGAGACAATCTAAAGGATCGGTCACCTCTGCCAATCAGCAGAGAGAATGGGAAGCCCCAACGATACGGGATACCGCCCGCCTGAAGTTGGTCCGTCAGGGGCTTGAGAAGGCGTCTACGGTATAGGGTTTGAGGGCACACGTCTGGCAGGATCTGAACATCCGCCCCATCAAAGTCCACCGGTCCCTGTCTCCAAGCGTTGCGGAGGATTTCCTCCTTAACATTAAAGAAGTGCACATGGCATAACACATCTCTAGGCCTGTTCACATCTGGACCTCTGGGGCCCAGAGTTCTATGGACCCGATCAAGTTCCAATTGCTCTGTCTGGGGCTTACCCAGCAGACCATTGAATATTGCAGTCACAGCTGCCCTCAGGTCTTGGCCTCCTGTAGCTTCAGGTATCCCCCGCAGCCTTAAGTTATTGCGGCGGTTGCGGTTTTCAGCGTCTTCTAATCTCAACTGTAGCTGGATCGTCTGGGCCTTCTGCTTCCCCAAGGAGTCCTCTAACTGAGATACTCGGGCTAGCAGTAAGGAGCCTGTTGTCTCTAGGGCCTCTATTCGCTGTGCAACTCCTTCCCTTACCTCTGTGAGGTCCGCGCGGAGGGAGGCCGCTATTTGTGCGATCATGGCCTGCATATCCTCCCTGGTCGGGAGCGCTGCCAGCATGGCACACAGGTCCGGCCTTCTAGAGGGATCCGAGCCATCCGTCGTCCGCACGGACTCCTGCGAGACCGGCGCCTCCAGTCCAATCATCGGATCGGGTAGGGAGCCTGATGGGGAGGTCTGCTGCTCCATTTGAGTCGGGGGTATCACCGGGGGCGAGTGAACCAGAGCCGGACCAGGTGACTGTCTCGGCGCGTCCACACGCCACACTGCAGGCCTGATGCCTGAGGACCGCGTGGCCTGGGTCCCGACCCGGACACTCGCGGTCGACTGGGACAGGAATGTGTCCAAACGTGCCTGCACCCGCGGGCGTGGAGGAGCGCGGGGGGTCCGCGACTTTCTGGTACCCCTAGACATGGGGCGGAATGGCGTCAGTTGGGAAGGTCTGCTGGAATATCCTCCATTACTCCACGGAGCTCTCCTCACTCACGTCTTGCCAGCGCCATGTTCAGGCCACGCCCCCTCAGGTCGAGGTCTAACACGAACAGGCAGCACAATCCAAATTCAGGAGGCAGAAGAGTAGTCAGGAAACAGGCCAAAGTCTCAGTAATATACAGCGATCAATCCAGCAGCAGTACACACAGGAACAAACTTAAATAAACAGGCTCAGAGCACAGGAAGTGCTCAGTATTTAAAGGCTGAGATGATTGTGGATTGACTGCAGGTGGAGCTAGAGAGTCCAGAGAAAAGCTGCTGAATAGAAATCTGCAGTGCAAAGGTGAGTCCTCCTTGTAGCTGAAAGGCAATGCCTCAGTACTTCTACCCCAGAGACCCAGGTTCAAATCACCACAGCCAAAAAACAGGTGCTTGGCAGACAAGCCCCTGACATAACAGACTATACTATTCTGACTGAATGCTTGTATGAGTCTGCTCTGAGTTTGGCTGGTCTAAATATACGATTGCCTGATCCCTGGTGCTAGAGTCCCTTTTTGTAGGAGGGCCATAAAAAGAAACCAGGTTGGGGAAAAGAAGGGCCATAAAAAGAAACCAGGTTGGGGAAAAGAAAGGTAGAAGGCGAGAGCTGCACGATCTGCTGCGGGCATGACTATTGTTACATAGTGTTTGAGGTTGAAAAAAGACACAGGTCCATCAAGTTCAACCTTTGTGTGTGTATAAGAATCCCTGTGTGATCTAGTGTTTAAGTGTACCTGTACCCCTGTATTTTACAGTCTCTTATGATGGAATCTAATTGATTTTTGAACAAATCGATATTCTTTTATTCATTTACTGGACCATTTTTTTAAATAATTATTTGTTATATTATAATTTCTTATAATTAATTATATTATAATTTATGATTTTGTGTTTTAAACTTTATCATACCCGGGATGTCTACTGGACTTTTGTTTGGACAGATTTAGGTGAGTTATTCCTAAGATTTACTAAGAATTACAGGCCTACAATATAAAACAAATTGCCATGAAAAACCAATGTACTGCTTTGGCATGCTAAAATCCTGCATAATCATACCGCCAGGGAGGTTCATTTTTCCTTTAAGGAGACCCTCCTTTGCTGGCAGCTGTTGTTCTAATATAGGCACCCGTGCCTGCAGTGACTGTGTGCGTCCATAGACACACACAGCCATGTGGCAGGCCATGCCCCTTCCCTCTTTGATTGATGGCAGAAGGAGCCTATTGCTCCTCTGCCATCAGTATCCTCCCCCTGCAACCCGGAAGTTTGGGGAACGGAGGATCACTTCGGGACGGCCGGCGGGGACGAGCGTATCTGACAGGTAAGTGTGGGGGGACTGGGGGAGAAAAAAAGGTGCTGGGCTGTTTTTACCCTAATGCAGAGAATGCATTAAAGGAGAACTATGAGGTGAGTGCTTTTCACTCACCTCATAGTTCTAGCCGACCTGTGACAATGAGACTGTCACAGGTCGGCTCAGTAGATCGGGAGGTGAGCGAACACATACCGGGTTCGCTCACCTCTCGATCCTGTCACGGCTCTCTGCCGTGACAGGGGGAGGGGCTGGATTCCCCTCTCCCCGCTCCGATCTGCCAGCGCTGACTGGCGGAACGGACGGGGAGGGGGCGGGTACAGCTGGCTCTGCCTCTAGATAGGCAGAGCCAGCTGTCACTCACGCAGCTGGGCGGATCCCGTTTGTGATTTAGTGTGTCTCCAAAAAAACGGGGAATCTACACAGTGTGTATATGTGAATTATATATGAATAACTTCTGTGATGCAATCAAAGGAAAAATAATAAATAGTGCTTATATCACAGTGCAAACTACACACTCCTATTGCAGTTATAAGTGAGTAATAATAATTTTATGTGCCACAAACACAATAAGGTCACAGTCTTAAATAGAATCCAGATAAGGCTTTGCAGTGAAATATTAGTGACTGATGCTGACACCTCAGCAACTTATAAGTGTAAAAACTCCAAACTTAAAATTAATAATTGTCCATAAATTTATATAAAGTACCAAGTGTTCTAGGTAATCTTTTTGGTGCCACACGCGGTATCTCCTGAGCCTCCGTGCTCACTTCCGCAGTGTCTCTGACGTTGTGACGTAAGATAGGCCCGCCCCGACGTGTTTCGTCACAGGACGTTCTCAAGGGGATAGCAGGTCTATCTCAGTCACAATTACGAATCTATTTATGCACACTATCTTTACCGCGTTCTGAAAACATGCCACTAGGTGTCTCTCTTGTACTGATTATCAGTTTTAATCTATTCCGAACGGCAGTATTAGCAAAGTGTCAGAGTGTCAACTTATTTAGAAGAAAAAATAAAATAAATTAAATTGTTTTACTGGCTTTAAAATACCTATAGTTTTTTTTATATTAGACTAGTGTATCAGCCCTTTTCTACATATCAGGGCAAGAACTTACAATATTCTAACAACATACCCTCATATTAAAATGGTCTGTGGAATTTAATTAAAAACAATAAAAAACATATACCCTCACACTGACCCCATGACGTCATCACCGGCGTCCTATTCCCGCCAATTGTAAATGCATGAGAGTGACAGAGGGAAAAAAAAACCGCACACGGAAATCCGTGGATGTCGGCCTCTTCCTCGGTTATCATGGAAACAACGGGACATCAGTATGCTTGTCTCCATCAAATGTAGAGCGGAAGCTCCGGATAAAAGCGGGGAAGGAGTCACCTCAGTTACTGCTGATGTCACTGCACATCTCTATGTCCAGTTCATGAACGAATCGTTCTTTTGAATCGATTCTATTCACTGAACTGGTGGAGTCGATTCAGTTGAGTGAGCCAATCCGTTTGCAGCAGCTCAGTGTGACGTGTGTGACGTATAGCAGAGACTAGCTAGCAAGCTTGTAATATGACCCTAGAGTGAAAGCCTGGCTTCTGCCAGCCCCTCCCCTTACAGCCCACCCCTGCAACCAATCACATCTCTGACTCAGAGACAGTACACGGAGTCTAATCATATGAGTTGGCTGAGTCTAAGAATCGAAAGAATCTACTAGTTAAAATTAAAATGAGCTTACTTAGTAGACTCATTTGATTTTTTAACTCAGTAAACTCTTTTGATTCTTTTAGCTAAAGAGTCCCCACCAGTAGAACAATACAAGGAATCAATTAGCAGGTTGCAGCAGTGATAAGGGACAGGGAGAGTTTAGATTAGAGGAGATCCTCATTCAGATTGATGCTTTAACCCTTTAGGATCAAATTGGCTTCTCAAGGAGATATATATATATATAATGTTAAAGGTACAGACATTCCTTCTGAAACATCTGTCTCATTCAGTAGCTATATAATAAAATGAGAGAGCTGTCTTTTTTTAATAACATAAAAATACATTTAAACCTCCTTTTTAATTATTATTTACCCCTCCTCCAGTCCTGAGTTTTTAACCCCCGCCCCCATACTTGGATTTGTTTAGTTCCGACAACCATGACCTCTACAGTGGGGCAGATAATTACACATTTACAAAAAAAAATAAAAACATACATTTTTTTAAATAAACAATTTTTGCTTTTAGTTTTTATTTATTTTATTATTTTTCACTTAACATTGTTTCACTTAAATTTATTGATAGCGTTAGGATCAATGTACCCCAGGAGCTGCCTGACACCCTTCTCTGAATCAGAGTCCTCTGATTCGAATCTTCTATGAAGGTTCAGACAGCTCCTGAGCTTCGGTTCACTGGCTTGTCAGCCGACTCAGCCAGTGAACCGAAGATTCGATTCATGAATCGGTTCTTTTGAATGAACTGATCCAAATGAACCGATTCATTTGAAAGATCCGAACTTCCCATCTCTAGTAGAAGGTCCCATGTGAGGATTGGAAGGTAACCGATTAAGTAATCCTTGCTGTATATGTTTTGGGAAGGATTTGATAAGTTTAGTAAGTTCTTCCGTATATTCCCTGGTGGGGTCCTGGTCCAGTTGTTTGTAGTAGTTTTTATCAGACAATTGTCAGTTTCCTTCTGCAATGTAGTCCTGGGTGTTCATGATAACTATTGATCCGCCCTTGTCAGCTGGTTTGATGATGTTTTTATCATTCATTAAGTTATGTAAGGCTATTCTTTCTGCAGGTAGGAGGTTGTCTGTAGTTTTTTTCTGTTGTGTGGTAACAAGGGATGCTACTCTCGTGTGGAAGCTTTCAATGTAATTGTCCAATTTGATGTTACGTCCTGTTGCAGGTGTAAAGCCTTCGTTCTTTTTCCGCTGTCCAGGCTGAATGTGGTGTTATCTTTGTCAAAGAAAAGTTCCTTGAGCCTCAGTCTTCTAAAGAATTCTTCCAAGTCTGAGTACAATTGTATGCGGTCCAGTTTGGTGCTTGGACAAAATGTTAGCCCCTTGGATAGGACTGCTGTTTCCTGTATTGTGAGGTGATGATTTGAAAGGTTGACAATCTCAGTATTGTCTGAGCTGCTTTCACGGTGGTTGATCATTTCAGCTTGGCTAGGGACATAGGTAGTTACAGAGGATGAGGTGAAATTGGTCAATCTTGTTTTTGTGACGTCTTTATTCTGTGCAAGGTTTGCCAGTTTCTTATTTTTCTTACTGATGAGGCTTTGTTGTTTTTTCCTGTAGAAATAGTCAATTTGTATTTCCAAATTTTTGGCTTCAGGTGTAATTTGCAGAAGGCTCTGGAGTAGGGATTGTCTTTGGCAGTGTAATCTTTGTCTTTTTCCATATAGTTGATGAATTAGGAGGTTACGTAGTTTCTCACTGCTCCGTCTGCAGATAATCTCAGCTGCTGGTGAATTGTGGGTAGTCGAGAGTGGGTTCTTCATCGTGAGTCCCTTTGGGATGATGTTCATTTTCTTACAACGGGTTTGAAAAAATGTCACTGTTGATCTGAGTTTCCTTTCTGATCAACTTCAATACTTGCTTCTTTAAACGGCTGGATTCTGTATCTTCCATCGTAGTGCATGGTTCACTGGCTTGTCAGCCGACTCAGCCAGTGAACCGAAGATTCGATTCATGAATCGGTTCTTTTGAATGAACTGATCCAAATGAACCGATTCATTTGAAAGATCCGAACTTCCCATCTCTAGTAGAAGGTCCCATGTGAGGATTGGAAGGTAACCGATTAAGTAATCCTTGCTGTATATGTTTTGGGAAGGATTTGATAAGTTTAGTAAGTTCTTCCGTATATTCCCTGGTGGGGTCCTGGTCCAGTTGTTTGTAGTAGTTTTTATCAGACAATTGTCAGTTTCCTTCTGCAATGTAGTCCTGGGTGTTCATGATAACTATTGATCCGCCCTTGTCAGCTGGTTTGATGATGTTTTTATCATTCATTAAGTTATGTAAGGCTATTCTTTCTGCAGGTAGGAGGTTGTCTGTAGTTTTTTTCTGTTGTGTGGTAACAAGGGATGCTACTCTCGTGTGGAAGCTTTCAATGTAATTGTCCAATTTGATGTTACGTCCTGTTGCAGGTGTAAAGCCTTCGTTCTTTTTCCGCTGTCCAGGCTGAATGTGGTGTTATCTTTGTCAAAGAAAAGTTCCTTGAGCCTCAGTCTTCTAAAGAATTCTTCCAAGTCTGAGTACAATTGTATGCGGTCCAGTTTGGTGCTTGGACAAAATGTTAGCCCCTTGGATAGGACTGCTGTTTCCTGTATTGTGAGGTGATGATTTGAAAGGTTGACAATCTCAGTATTGTAAGAGCTGCTTTCACGGTGGTTGATCATTTCAGCTTGGATAGGGACAAAGGTAGTTACAGAGGATGAGGTGAAATTGGTCAATCTTGTTTTTGTGACGTCTTTATTCTGTGCAATACACAGAAGAACAGAGTGAGCCATTGCTGACCGTTATGGCACAATCCAGAAAAAACACACTGTACTGAGAAATTCATTTTAAATTTCATGGATGGATGGAATTAATTTAATGATTCATGGAAGTTTAAAAGGCTTTCTTCTCCTTCTTTATATAAACGACTTTAGTCACGTCTCCGTGGGTGGTATTTTCCACAACACGGTTTCTTTCCTTTTTAAATGTCACTTTTTAAGGTATTTATTCACACTGGGTTTTCCTGACAATTCATGACCACCATTAGGCCTTGATTTCACCAGGGAACAGTGGGTGCATCATGAGTTTTTCCAGTCTTCTACATGTTGGAACATGGTTTTTCCTCTAGCGAGGCACTACCGGTATATTTCCCATTGTTAATCCTGCATATATTATCTTTTATATACAAAATTGATTGCTCATGCAAACACCCAGTTGACTCTGATGTATCAAGGCCTACCGTTCTATATTGTATTACTGATGACGACAGTGTGTGCGATACAACATTTTTAGTCTTAAGAATCATTACTTTTCTCGACCTTTTACTATTAAGTATGATGTATTGTTGATCACGACAGCGTATGGAGCTTGGTGGTTATAGGCTTACCATTCACACAAGCAATATGTTTCTCTGAACCTTTTTGGAATTAGACTTTATGTCCATGAATTAACTATTATCATGTTTTTATGTTTTGTACAAACAGAGAGGTGTTTTCAGCTAGGTGTGTTACATGGTCTGCCTGTAACTTAACCCGTGCTCCATACAATCCATCATATATAAAAAACCAAACATTGACTTGAGAAAATTGATGCTAGGATATATTGCCAGCAGGGGCGGACTGACAATACATAGGGCCACCGGGCAATACAAGATTATGAGGCCCCCATGTGCTCCTCCTATATACAAGTCCCTCCCTCACGCCCCACCTGCATAGACATTCTTGTGTCACAGAAATTTTTTCTCCACATTATTTTTCAAATAGTGGGCCAATTGAATTGCCGGGGAACTGGTGGGCGAATTTCAAAATCTAGACCAATATAGGCAATTTGAAAGTGAGCTAAATGGCAGAATGCATGGAAGACCTCAGACACCTCAATACATGGCAGAACTCTGGCCGGAACCAATACACTGCAGATTGGGCAGTTAGAATGACACATACACAGTGTCTCTGGGATCAGCCATCACACACACTCTGATCCCTGTGGGATGTCATCCACACACACGCGTTAATGGGCAGATCCTTCCATGCCAGCACACGTGCTCTCCTTTAGCAGATGGGTGCAGCTGTGTTAAAGCTGCGACAGTAGTGTCTGTTGGACCCGGGAGGCCGGGGAACACTGCCCCTGCCACTTTAACACAGCCGCATCTACTAGTTTGGCTGCGGCTCAACCGAAAACAGCAAAGAGAGGACGCACACAGCTGCGTTTCCTTTAGTGGCGACTCTAGGAACAATATATAGGAACAATATATGGGGGGGCACAAAAGATACTACAGTCAAATCTGGGGGGGGCACTAATAATTTTCATTGCATGTTGCAACCGCTGGGAGCAGAGAGCTGATTTAATTGCGGATGGCATCTGCGCCCCGCGGTTGTGACATGTAGTCCAACGCCGACCACAATCCTGAATACCGCAACCGTAGGGCACCATGCACAATTAAATCAGCTATCAGCGCCCGGTATACAGAATGGGCTTACTGGCAACTTTTAGCAATGGGGCAAGTACAATCCAGAGGCCCATGGTGCAGCAACTTGG
>NW_017309829.1:42781-43290 GCF_000935625.1 Nanorana parkeri | reverse complement strand
TAGTACATGTCCCCCATGGCAGTGCCCGGCTCCTCATGTCTAATTATAGTACATGTCCCCCATGCCAGTGCCCGGCTCCCCATTGTACATGTCCCCCATGGCAGTGCCCGGCTCCACATGTCTTATTATAGTACATGTCCCCCATGGCAGTGCCCGGCTCCTCATGTCTTATTATAGTACATGTCCTCCATGGCAGTGCCCGGCCCCCTATGTCTTTTTATAGTACATGTCCCCCATGGCAGTGCCCGGCTCCTCATGTCTTATTATAGTACATGTCCCCCATGGCAGTGCCCGGCTCCCCATGCCTTATTATAGTACATGTCCCCCATGGCAGTGCCCGGCTCCCCATGTTTGTGTCCCTTTGACCCATTCTCCAGTGATGGCACTTTGCCCGGTTGGCACATCCCTGGGGATCAGGTGGTGCAGTATTTTGGGGTGAATATACTAATAGTAATGTTCATGGGTCACATATATTGTGTATAGTGAAGGAGATGGGGGGGGGGGGGGGG
>NW_017309829.1:41553-42718 GCF_000935625.1 Nanorana parkeri | reverse complement strand
GAGGGATGTGGGGGGGGGGGGAGGGGTTCATCTTTCTAGGGGGTAAATATCTCTGACAATCCACATTCTGCTGGTTCCCGCATTCCCCCCCTCCCCCTCCCCGGGGCCACATCAACCAGTTAGACCCGTGTGAGTGGTGCAGGCTCCGGAGAGGACTGGCTGGAGGGAGGGGAAGAAGATGCTGGTAGGGAGCCGAGGATGAACTTTGTCATATAAAGAAGATCAACATCGTGCCGGGGGGAGGAGAGAGCAGAGACCGAGCAGACCATGATATCATATAGCTCTGACATATACCGCAGCGCTGTACAGGGGACACTGAGCCAGTCACATCAGTCTCTGTACAGAGGAGCTTACACTCTAATGTCCCCTCCCCCACAGTCACATCAGTCTCTGTACAGAGGAGCTTACACTCTAATGTCCCCTCCCCCCACAGTCACATCAGTCTCTGTACAGAGGAGCTTACACTCTAATGTCCCCTCCCCCCACAGTCACATCAGTCTCTGTACAGAGGAGCTTACACTCTAATGTCCCCTCCAGTCACACACTATGATTATACATTGGAGGAGCTCTGACACGTTCCGTAGCGTTGTACACACAGGGATGTTATTTTGTATCAGTTGAGGAGGAAATTGTCTGTTTGCAGTAATTACATTGTGACATCGGAGGAGGGGGGAGGAGGGGGAGGGGCTGTGTCCTGTGCGGGGGATCGGGTTGGAGTTCAGTGATAATGATGTTGTTAATAAGCCGGGGATCGGTCGGGGATCGGTTGTCAATCAGTCTGGGATCAGTCGGGGTTCAGTAGGGATCAGTCGGGGTTAAGTAGGGAAATGTCGGGGTTCAGTAGGGAAATGTCGGGGTGCGGTAGGGATCAGTCGGGGTTCAGTAGGGATCAGTCGGGGTTCAGTAGGGAAATGTCGGGGTTCAGTAGGGATCAGTTGGAGTTCAGTAGGGAAATGTCGGGGTTCAGTAGGGATCAGTCGGAGGTCAGTAGGGAAATGTCGGGGTGCGGTAGGGATCAGTCGGGGTTCGGTAGGGATCAGTCGGGGGATCAGTCAGGATCGATGTGTTCAGTTGGAGATATAGAAGGTCGATGGGGTTGGGTGCCCTGCTGGCGGTTGAGCTCAGGGCTCTGGTGCTGTCACATTCATCCTGCGGGCTCTCCTCC
>NW_017309829.1:40202-40746 GCF_000935625.1 Nanorana parkeri | reverse complement strand
AGGGATTAGGGGAGGGGGAAGGGGGATTACCCAGATGAAGAAGATTATCTCCACCATCAGCTCAGATTAATGTCTAAAAATTGATTCATTTCTGATTTGGCTGAGCGAGGAATAACGCGGAGCGCGGCCCCTTTAAGACACGAGTGGTGCTCAGTCATGTGACTGACTTCAATCTGTCCGCACTGCTGCTGAGATAAAACCAATTACACCTCTGTAGAGATACAAAGAGATTGTAAAGAATGAGAGCACCAGGAGTGAGACTCCCCGGGATACTTATTACCACCTTCAGCCCTTGTACACCCCCCAGGGGTACTCATCCCCCATGGCAGTGCCTAACTGCCCCACAGCATATCCCGAGCTGGGGGCGATGTATGTCATGTACAGCACAGTGTATACAGAGCGGGGGTTGTCCCATGTAAGAGGTGACACCAATGGAGGACTTCTGGACCCCAAGAGCTGACAATCGCTGCGTACAGGAACCGGGACGGAGAACACACAGTATATATATCCTCCAAGAATGGAAAGTTACCAGCAGATGACATCC
>NW_017309829.1:26302-40095 GCF_000935625.1 Nanorana parkeri | reverse complement strand
GGGGGGAGTGATCTGAATGGGGGTCCTCAGCAATGGAAGGGGGGGAGTGATCTGAATGGGGGTCCCCAGCAATGGAAGGGGGGGAGTGATCTGAATGGGGGTCCCCAGCAATGGAAGGGGCGGCCCTATAGAAGGGTATACACGTAGCCCTGTCATGTATCCTCTTCAGTATATATAGGAGGAATGGTCTGCAGCATGAATGGGAGGAATGCTCTGCAGTATATATAGGAGGAATGGTCTGCAGCATGAATGGGAGGAATGCTCTGCTGATTGGTGTGGAACATTCGGCAGGGTGCGGTCTGTACTCTGAGCGGTTCCAGGAAGGACGGGATTATAATGTCTCGGGACGGACCAGTCGGGTGAGATTCTGAACCCGGGGAAAGCAGATCACATGACAGAGCGCACCCTTCCATGGACCGCATCTCCCAGAAGTCAGTCCCCCCCTCTCATTGTATGATATCATGTCATGTGACAACACAGAAGAAATGACACTTGGCTACAATGTAACATAGTGAGTGTACAGCTTGTATATCAGTGTACAATCCGGGGCCCCTGGCAGTATATCAGTGTACATCTGCTGTCCCCAACACACGGCCATTAATGTCTAAACCGCCGGCAACAAAAGTAAGTACACCCCTAAGTGGCAATGTCCACATTGGGCCCAATGAGCCATTTTCCCTCACCCGGTGTCATGTGACTCGATAGTGTCCCTCCCCCGGTGTCATGTGACTGGTCAGTGTTACGAGGTCTCAGGTGTGTTACATTTGGGGTTCTCGCTCTCTCATACTGATCACTGGAAGTACAACATGGCGCCTCATGGCAAAGAACTCTCCGAGTATCTGACACATAAAGATGGCCGCCGAGACCCCGAAAATTGAGCCGCGGCACAGTGGCCAAGACCATACAGCGGTGCGCCACTCAGAACCGGCCTCGCCATGGTGCACGCCCCCAGCGTCATATCCAGAGGTTGTCTTTGGGCAATAGACGTATGAGTGCTGCCAGCATTGCTGCACAGGTTGTAGGGGGGAGGGGTCAGCCTGCACAGGTTGTAGGGGGGAGGGGTCAGCCTGCAGAGGTTGTAGGGGGAGGGGTCAGCCTGTCAGTGCTCAGACCATACGCCGCACACTGGCTGTGGTCCCGGAAGGAAGTCTCTTCTAAAGATGAAGCACAAGAAAGCCCGCACACAGGAAGACACGCAGACTAAGGACACGGAGTACTGGAACCGCTTCCTCTGGTCTGATGACTCCAAGATAAACGCATTTGGTTCAGGTGGTGTCACGCGTGTGTGGCGGCAGCCAGGTGAGGAGTACAAAGACACGTGTGTCCTGCCTACATTCACGCATGGCGGTGTCATGGTCTGGACATTACGCTCACTACGTTACATTGTAGCCAAGTGTCATTTCTTCTGTGTCGTCACATGAAATTGAAAAATATTGTCAATGGTGATTGGTGACCCCAATATACCGCCTCAGGATTGTGCCGTGTGAGGGGTCACGTGATCAAGAGGACTGAGAATACATTATACTGAGATATCCGACTCTCTGCTGCCCTCTGCTGGCCATTCACCATACTGCACACTTCATCCCATGGCAGTGCTCGGCTCCTCATGTCTTATTATAGTACATGTCCTCCATGGCAGTGCCCGGCTCCTCATGTCTTATTATAGTACATGTCCCCCATGCCAGTGTCCGGCTCCTCATGTCTTATTATAGTACATGTCCCCCATGCCAGTGTCCGGCTCCTCATGTCTTATTATAGTACATGTCCCCCATGCCAGTGTCCGGCTCCTCATGTCTTATTATAGTACATGTCCCCCATGCCAGTGTCCGGCTCCTCATGTCTTATTATAGTACATGTCCCCCATGCCAGTGTCCGGCTCCTCATGTCTTATTATAGTACATGTCCCCCATGCCAGTGTCCGGCTCCTCATGTCTTATTATAGTACATGTCCCCCATGCCAGTGTCCGGCTCCTCATGTCTTATTATAGTACATGTCCCCCATGCCAGTGTCCGGCTCCTCATGTCTTATTATAGTACATGTCCCCCATGCCAGTGTCCGGCTCCTCATGTCTTATTATAGTACATGTCCCCCATGCCAGTGTCCGGCTCCTCATGTCTTATTATAGTACATGTCCCCCATGCCAGTGTCCGGCTCCTCATGTCTTATTATAGTACATGTCCCCCATGCCAGTGTCCGGCTCCTCATGTCTTATTATAGTACATGTCCCCCATGCCAGTGTCCGGCTCCTCATGTCTTATTATAGTACATGTCCCCCATGCCAGTGTCCGGCTCCTCATGTCTTATTATAGTACATGTCCCCCATGCCAGTGTCCGGCTCCTCATGTCTTATTATAGTACATGTCCCCCATGCCAGTGTCCGGCTCCTCATGTCTTATTATAGTACATGTCCCCCATGCCAGTGTCCGGCTCCTCATGTCTTATTATAGTACATGTCCCCCATGCCAGTGTCCGGCTCCTCATGTCTTATTATAGTACATGTCCCCCATGCCAGTGTCCGGCTCCTCATGTCTTATTATAGTACATGTCCCCCATGCCAGTGTCCGGCTCCTCATGTCTTATTATAGTACATGTCCCCCATGCCAGTGTCCGGCTCCTCATGTCTTATTATAGTACATGTCCCCCATGCCAGTGTCCGGCTCCTCATGTCTTATTATAGTACATGTCCCCCATGCCAGTGTCCGGCTCCTCATGTCTTATTATAGTACATGTCCCCCATGCCAGTGTCCGGCTCCTCATGTCTTATTATAGTACATGTCCCCCATGCCAGTGTCCGGCTCCTCATGTCTTATTATAGTACATGTCCCCCATGCCAGTGTCCGGCTCCTCATGTCTTATTATAGTACATGTCCCCCATGCCAGTGTCCGGCTCCTCATGTCTTATTATAGTACATGTCCCCCATGCCAGTGTCCGGCTCCTCATGTCTTATTATAGTACATGTCCCCCATGCCAGTGTCCGGCTCCTCATGTCTTATTATAGTACATGTCCCCCATGCCAGTGTCCGGCTCCTCATGTCTTATTATAGTACATGTCCCCCATGCCAGTGTCCGGCTCCTCATGTCTTATTATAGTACATGTCCCCCATGCCAGTGTCCGGCTCCTCATGTCTTATTATAGTACATGTCCCCCATGCCAGTGTCCGGCTCCTCATGTCTTATTATAGTACATGTCCCCCATGCCAGTGTCCGGCTCCTCATGTCTTATTATAGTACATGTCCCCCATGCCAGTGTCCGGCTCCTCATGTCTTATTATAGTACATGTCCCCCATGCCAGTGTCCGGCTCCTCATGTCTTATTATAGTACATGTCCCCCATGCCAGTGTCCGGCTCCTCATGTCTTATTATAGTACATGTCCCCCATGCCAGTGTCCGGCTCCTCATGTCTTATTATAGTACATGTCCCCCATGCCAGTGTCCGGCTCCTCATGTCTTATTATAGTACATGTCCCCCATGCCAGTGTCCGGCTCCTCATGTCTTATTATAGTACATGTCCCCCATGCCAGTGTCCGGCTCCTCATGTCTTATTATAGTACATGTCCCCCATGCCAGTGTCCGGCTCCTCATGTCTTATTATAGTACATGTCCCCCATGCCAGTGTCCGGCTCCTCATGTCTTATTATAGTACATGTCCCCCATGCCAGTGTCCGGCTCCTCATGTCTTATTATAGTACATGTCCCCCATGCCAGTGTCCGGCTCCTCATGTCTTATTATAGTACATGTCCCCCATGCCAGTGTCCGGCTCCTCATGTCTTATTATAGTACATGTCCCCCATGCCAGTGTCCGGCTCCTCATGTCTTATTATAGTACATGTCCCCCATGCCAGTGTCCGGCTCCTCATGTCTTATTATAGTACATGTCCCCCATGCCAGTGTCCGGCTCCTCATGTCTTATTATAGTACATGTCCCCCATGCCAGTGTCCGGCTCCTCATGTCTTATTATAGTACATGTCCCCCATGCCAGTGTCCGGCTCCTCATGTCTTATTATAGTACATGTCCCCCATGCCAGTGTCCGGCTCCTCATGTCTTATTATAGTACATGTCCCCCATGCCAGTGTCCGGCTCCTCATGTCTTATTATAGTACATGTCCCCCATGCCAGTGTCCGGCTCCTCATGTCTTATTATAGTACATGTCCCCCATGCCAGTGTCCGGCTCCTCATGTCTTATTATAGTACATGTCCCCCATGCCAGTGTCCGGCTCCTCATGTCTTATTATAGTACATGTCCCCCATGCCAGTGTCCGGCTCCTCATGTCTTATTATAGTACATGTCCCCCATGCCAGTGTCCGGCTCCTCATGTCTTATTATAGTACATGTCCCCCATGCCAGTGTCCGGCTCCTCATGTCTTATTATAGTACATGTCCCCCATGCCAGTGTCCGGCTCCTCATGTCTTATTATAGTACATGTCCCCCATGCCAGTGTCCGGCTCCTCATGTCTTATTATAGTACATGTCCCCCATGCCAGTGTCCGGCTCCTCATGTCTTATTATAGTACATGTCCCCCATGCCAGTGTCCGGCTCCTCATGTCTTATTATAGTACATGTCCCCCATGCCAGTGTCCGGCTCCTCATGTCTTATTATAGTACATGTCCCCCATGCCAGTGTCCGGCTCCTCATGTCTTATTATAGTACATGTCCCCCATGCCAGTGTCCGGCTCCTCATGTCTTATTATAGTACATGTCCCCCATGCCAGTGTCCGGCTCCTCATGTCTTATTATAGTACATGTCCCCCATGCCAGTGTCCGGCTCCTCATGTCTTATTATAGTACATGTCCCCCATGCCAGTGTCCGGCTCCTCATGTCTTATTATAGTACATGTCCCCCATGCCAGTGTCCGGCTCCTCATGTCTTATTATAGTACATGTCCCCCATGCCAGTGTCCGGCTCCTCATGTCTTATTATAGTACATGTCCCCCATGCCAGTGTCCGGCTCCTCATGTCTTATTATAGTACATGTCCCCCATGCCAGTGTCCGGCTCCTCATGTCTTATTATAGTACATGTCCCCCATGCCAGTGTCCGGCTCCTCATGTCTTATTATAGTACATGTCCCCCATGCCAGTGTCCGGCTCCTCATGTCTTATTATAGTACATGTCCCCCATGCCAGTGTCCGGCTCCTCATGTCTTATTATAGTACATGTCCCCCATGCCAGTGTCCGGCTCCTCATGTCTTATTATAGTACATGTCCCCCATGCCAGTGTCCGGCTCCTCATGTCTTATTATAGTACATGTCCCCCATGCCAGTGTCCGGCTCCTCATGTCTTATTATAGTACATGTCCCCCATGCCAGTGTCCGGCTCCTCATGTCTTATTATAGTACATGTCCCCCATGCCAGTGTCCGGCTCCTCATGTCTTATTATAGTACATGTCCCCCATGCCAGTGTCCGGCTCCTCATGTCTTATTATAGTACATGTCCCCCATGCCAGTGTCCGGCTCCTCATGTCTTATTATAGTACATGTCCCCCATGCCAGTGTCCGGCTCCTCATGTCTTATTATAGTACATGTCCCCCATGCCAGTGTCCGGCTCCTCATGTCTTATTATAGTACATGTCCCCCATGCCAGTGTCCGGCTCCTCATGTCTTATTATAGTACATGTCCCCCATGCCAGTGTCCGGCTCCTCATGTCTTATTATAGTACATGTCCCCCATGCCAGTGTCCGGCTCCTCATGTCTTATTATAGTACATGTCCCCCATGCCAGTGTCCGGCTCCTCATGTCTTATTATAGTACATGTCCCCCATGCCAGTGTCCGGCTCCTCATGTCTTATTATAGTACATGTCCCCCATGCCAGTGTCCGGCTCCTCATGTCTTATTATAGTACATGTCCCCCATGCCAGTGTCCGGCTCCTCATGTCTTATTATAGTACATGTCCCCCATGCCAGTGTCCGGCTCCTCATGTCTTATTATAGTACATGTCCCCCATGCCAGTGTCCGGCTCCTCATGTCTTATTATAGTACATGTCCCCCATGCCAGTGTCCGGCTCCTCATGTCTTATTATAGTACATGTCCCCCATGCCAGTGTCCGGCTCCTCATGTCTTATTATAGTACATGTCCCCCATGCCAGTGTCCGGCTCCTCATGTCTTATTATAGTACATGTCCCCCATGCCAGTGTCCGGCTCCTCATGTCTTATTATAGTACATGTCCTCCATGGCAGTGCCCGGCTCCTCATGTCTTATTATAGTACATGTCCCCCATGCCAGTGTCCGGCTCCCCATGTCTTATTATAGTACATGTCCCCCATGGCAGTGCCCGGCCCCCCATGTCTTATTATAGTACATGTCCCCCATGGCAGTGCCCGGCTCCTCATGTCTTATTATAGTACATGTCCCCCATGCCAGTGTCCGGCTCCTCATGTCTTATTATAGTACATGTCCTCCATGGCAGTGCCCGGCTCCTCATGTCTTATTATAGTACATAGTACATGTCCCCCATGGCAGTGCCCGGCTCCTCATGTCTTTGAGCGTTGTTGGTGAATCTGTTGATGAAGTGAATGTGGCAGATTCACTCTTTCTGCGTAGTCCGGGGTCCTCCTTTAGCTGTATGTTAGTGGGCGCAGTGATGGCTTCCTCTGATTGGTTCCTGTCCTTGGTGTTCTGGGTTCGGTGTAAAGGGTTAAATGCAGGGGTTAATCGGGGTTACGTTTCGTCGGCTCAGTTTTTTTTGCGGATTTCCTGTTTTTTCGGCCCGTAGATGGTTTCCTGGGCTTTTTTTCTTTACAAAACATTTCTTTTGTCCATCTTCTTGCGGTAGGTCTATACAGGCTCTTGAAGTATTGGATCTCTCCGATGGCACGTGTTCATGTTTCGCCGGCCATAGACGCAGCGTTGAATGAACCCCCTCTCCCCCACCCCACTGGGCACACTGGATACTTCAAGAGCAGGATTAGAAGAGTGAGGACATTTCCAGGGACCTGTCATCCGCTCGTCACTATTCAAGAGCCTGTTTGGACATAACGGGAATGAGCAGAGTTACCCCTTAAGCACGCGGCTCCCCTGGGTCCCGGCCGAGGGCGGAGGGGTCACATAGAATGTTCTGGAAGTAAATCTGATTGTCTGTAGTAGTAGATGCGGGAGGTGAGCGCCCGGCGGTGAGGGGGAGGGGCTCCCGGCTGTCAATGACCCTTTATAAAGTTCAGAATTGTTTGTCTTGTTGAACTTTGACCTTTTCCAGCTATAAATGTCCCGTTTTTCCTCCGGCCGGTCCGAGAAGTGAGACACAAAAGTTCCCACATTAGAGACTCAAATACCCCGAAACCAGAGAAAACGAGGAAAAATCCCAAATGAGTCCACCGCGGTCACCTCCTGACCCATGGGGGGAGGGGCATGTTTGCTGGATTTTGGGTCAGTATTGGAGAAGTCTGATATCGGATGTTGGCTGAAGTGGGGTCACCTGGGGGGAAGATCACCCCGAAGAACCGTACGAGGAGCCTGGCAGAACCGGGAAGAATTATTTCCATGGACTCCGACCTCCTCCAGGCAGAGACCCCGAGTTCCCTCTGTCCTCAGGAGTCACCAGTACAATCAGCCCCATGTGAGGGCCCTTTAAGGGATTTGTTTCCTTTTCGGGTCTTCGTGCCTTTAATTGGGTGGAGATTCTTCAATCAGGAGGCCAGGCTGGACCGCAGATCCCTCCTAAACCCTCCAGATTCTCTCTTCTGTGCCCCGAGTCCCCCCCTGGTCCCACTTTAGATGCCAGTCCGATGAGCGTCTGATGGGAGAACCACCAACTATTCTGAGTCAAGCTTGACGAGAGCTATTGTGGCCCCCGGGATCCTCCGCTACAGCAGACTCCTCCCCATATCAAACCCTCAACTTGCTTAAAGAGTTTTTTGCTGATGACGACTATTGTGAATGTAAATCCAGAAAAAGGTCACATGACAGAAGACCAGTGATGTGCGGCCTACAGGGGTCTACAGGGGAGTCCAGTTTTACAATGGTCAGTGCTTAGGGTGCACCTCATTCCCATAGTCAGGAGATGGTTCCTGGTGGCCCCGGGTCAGAAGATAGTGAAATGTCTATCGTCCATCCACCTGATGAGCTATGACATTAATCAATGTGTGGTTTCCTTGCAGTGCCCACGGTTGTGTAAAAGATCAGGATGGCGTATACCGACCTCACAATGCTCCACATATCAGAGGACATGGATCCGGGTAATGGTGGTCTGGGCGGTGGTAATATCTCCCATGTATTGGAGGACAGGGGTCCCGGTAATGGTGGTTTGGGTGGTGAGGGGGTGGTGGTAATATCTCCCATGTATTGGAGGACAGGGGTCCCGGTATTGGTGGTTTGGGTGGTGAGGCGGTGGTGGTAATATCTCCCATGTATTGGAGGACAGGGGTCCCGGTATTGGTGGTCTGGGTGGTGATGGGGCGGTGGTAATATCTCCCATGTATTGGAGGACAGAAGTCCCGGTGTTGGTGGTCTGGGTGGCAATGCGGTGGTGGTAATATCTCCCATGTATTGGAGGACAGGGGTCCCGGTGTTGGTGGTCTGGGTGGTGATGGGGCGGTGGTGTTGTACATGTTCTGAGCACTCTTCTGTCTTCTTCTGTCCAGTCACCAGAGAACCGAAGTGGTTTCAGCAGCCGGTCTCTTCTCGTTTCATCGTTCTTCTCTTCTGCGTCTGTGCCGGACTCATCATTGTGAACATCGTGGTCACCGCCTCCACCCGAGGTGAGGAAATCGCTCAGACATATCAGAACAGACATCACATTCCCGGAATATTCTCGGATCTTGTTTGGTGTTCGGTGGCCTAGAAAGGTGGAAACGGCTGATTTCTGCATTTCACCGCAATTGTACAGTTCCTGGAATATGATTGGCTGGATTCCGGAATGATATTCACCGATCATTCACTGTATATTCCCCGCCCTACGCCCATCACATCTTTCACCACAGCTGTAACGCACAATCACTTCCTTTCTCCTCTGAAGGACACCACCAGAGTTGAGGGGTTCAGGATACGGTGGACGCGGCACACTAGTTCTTGGTGCTGCCGATTTTCTTGGTGGACCTTTCATGAGATATAGAAGTACAATGTGCTGAGTAATGTGTCACTGGAACACTTCCAGGCGCCATCTTTATTCAGCCATCATCCAGAGTCATCATCTTCTTCCTGGGCTGGGATTGGACGTGTGGGTACAGTTACTGATTCCTGATTGCTCTCCGTTGCAGGTTCCGGGGGTAATGAAAGAAGTGTCTCCGCCCAGGACAGTGACGGCAGCGAAGGGTTTAATGGACAGGAAAACGGGAAAGGTGAGTCTCTCTGCCGCCTGGGGACGGATGTAATACCATTTAGTGAACCTGTTGGGGAGGTTGGGGATGGGAGGGGTGGGGGGTTACTGTCCTCCGGTGAGGGGTGTGAGGACTCTCCTCTGGTGAGGGGTGTGAGGACTCTCCTCTGTGTCTCTCTGTAGATGGATCGCAGCACGGACTGGTATCCAGGAACGGGGCGCACAGACTTCCTCCGGACAATGGTGAGTTTTGTTACATTGTTCTATTTCCTTATTTGGGGAAGGGGCGGAGCCTCCGTTAGATGTCCTGCCCCTATTGGGGGATTTCCTGCCTGTCATGAACGGGGACACACACAGGGGATGGGGATGGCGGATATTATGTCCGTGTCCCGGTGACAACCACACCTCACATTTCCTGTACGGTGTCACAGAGACAGGAAGTGAGGGACACTCTTCACAAGACAGAAACCTTTGCCCCTCCCCCCTATAAAAAGGAAAATTTGCTGGTTCCTATTGCACTAAACATTGTAATCTCTCTGCCCTGCAACCATGGCAATGGTAGACAGCTTTCCCAGGATCCTTATAGACCCGTTCACTGATTGGCTGAGCAGCGAGTACAAAGGCGGGTGACCTCTCTGCTCCGCCCAGCCGTGGGCATGAGTAGAACCAGCGTGCATGCAGATGATTGGACTCAGTGAAAATTCTCCACTCCTTTAGTACATATCTGAGGGGGGTGGGGGCGGGGCTCCCTCTAATTTCCCCAGTAACGGGGCGGGGTCTCCTCCTCCTAGAGACCTACGATGGCGCCTGTCCTGATGATTGGTCTCAGTTCCGGAACAGCTGCTACTACTTCTCCAATATGGCCAAACCGTGGACGGAATCTCAGAGGATGTGCCAGAGGAGGAAGGCCCGACTGACCGTCGTCAACACCCAGGAGGAGCAGGTCAGTGTCAAGGAGGAGCTAGAATGGGAGGAGCTAAAAGAGGAGGAGCTAAAATACCCAACCTCATACTCTACGTTGGTGGAGATATGGCCGCACGGGAGGATGGGCTATCCCCTCATATTTAGAGGCGGGGTCTGGACGGGACCAACCTATAAAGCGGGTGAGATGGACCATCCCCTCATATTTAGAGGCGGGGTCTGGACGGGACCAACCTATAAAGCGGGTGAGATGGACCATCCCCTCATATTTAGAGGCGGGGTCTGGACGGGACCAACCTATAAAGCGGGTGAGATGGACCATCCCCTCATATTTAGAGGCGGGGTCTGGACGGGACCAACCTATAAAGCGGGTGAGATGGACCATCCCCTCATATTTAGAGGCGGGGTCTGGACCAACCCATAAAGCAGGTAAGACTGGCCATCTACTCATATTTAGAGGCGGGGTATGGCTTTGACCAACCTATAAAGCGGGTGAGATGGGCCATCCCCTTATATTTAGAGGCGGGGTCTGGACGGGACCAACCTATAAAGCGGGTGAGATGGGCCATCCCCTCATATTTAGAGGCGGGGTCTGGACGGGACCAACCCATAAAGCAGGTGAGACTGGCCATCTCCTCATATTTAGAGGCGGGGTCTGGCTTTGACCAACCCATAAAGTGGGTGAGATGGGCCATCCCCTTATATTTAGAGGCGGGGTCTGGACGGGACCAACCCATAAAGTGGGTGAGATGGGCCATCCCCTCATATTTGGAGGCGGGGTCTGGCATTGACCAACCTATAAAGCGGGTGAGATGGCCCATCCCCTCATATTTAGAGGCGGGGCCTGGCTTTGACCAACCTATAAAGTGGGTGAGGTGGCCCATCCCCTCATATTTAGAGGCGGGGTCTGGCTTTCACCAACCTATAAAGTGGGCCCAAATTGGCCCTAAACGTAATGAAATGCAGATGGTGGGCGGGGTTAACAGTGGGAGCCGGGACCATAATGTTGGTAGGTATGTGTGCACCATGAGTTTAATACTAAAGATCTATCCACCTGCTCCGCCCCCCACCCCTCTGCCCCGCCCCCACCCATATGTCTCTTGTAATTGACAACAGAGGCTGTGTGGGGGAGCGGCAGCCAAACAGCCACAAAGAGGGTTCAGACTGGGCGCAGGAGGCGTTCTTCTGGTGGCATGTTTGTGGCTCGCAGCAGAAGGGGGTCAATGTTGGGAGATTGTGACCACAAAGGGTCAGAGTTTGAGACAGTGAGACAGAGGACCATTGGGTAAGACAGTGGGAGGAGCTTAGAGTGAGGGTTCAGGGCACAGAAGATTGGCTCCCGCACACGGCCCGAGCACTTGTTTCCATATGATGAGATGTGATCGGGAGGAGCTCTCAGCTTCCTGGGATATGGAATGTATTGGATTAGGAGGGCAGCCAAAAGGAGTCCATGTGTCATGTGGTGGTCTGAGCATGTCCTTGAGATAAGTCCATGTGGTGGTCTGGAATGGGTCATGGAGATAAGTTCATGTGGTGGTCTGGAATGGGTCATGGAGATAAGACCATGTGGTGGTCTGGAATGGGTCATGGAGATAAGACCATGTGGTGGTCTGGAATGGGTCATGGAGATAAGTCCATGTAGTGGTCTGGAATGGGTCATGGAGATAAGTCCATGTGGCGGTCTGGAATGGGTCATGGTGATAAGTCCATGTGGTGGTCTGGAATGGGTCATGGACATAAGTCCATGTGGTAGTCTGGAATGGGTCATGGAGATAAGTTCATGTGGTGGTCTGGATGGGTCATGGAGATAAGTCCATGTGGTGGTCTGGAATGGGTCGTAGAGGTAAGTCCATGTGGTGGTCTGGAAGGGGTCATGGAGATAAGTCCATGTGGTGGTCTGGAAAGGGTCGTAGAGATAAGTCCATGTGGTGGTCTGGAATGGGTCATGGAGATAAGTCCATGTGGTGGTCTGGATGTATCTAGGAGGTAAGCCATGTGGTGGCCAAGACTCACTAAGATCAAGGCTAGGATCAAACATTCAGCTCCCCCTTACATAGAGCAGCACACGCCTGTAAATGGCATGTGACATAACGATGGCTGTGCCATTCCATCACCAGAACACGTTGGCTCCTCTGCAGTTAGAACCGAGGAGGGGGGTGGGGCAGGAAATTTGGGCAGTAATAGGATTCCATCAGTGTGCCCGCACCCCACTACAACAATGTGCCCACCACTCGCCTGGAACCATCCCGGCAAACGCCTCCCAACCTCCTTCTCTCCATTGTTCTCATCACTTCTCGGCATTGTGTCCTCCAGGTTTTCCTGACTAAACTGGCCATGAAGAATCGGGTCTGGATTGGTCTGAGTGAAATAAATGGAGAGTGGAAATGGGTGGACGGGACCCCATTTTCCTCGACACCAAAGTAATGTCCTTATTGACTTCTCCTCATCTACATTTCTGTGTTAGAACATTCGAATTGTACGTTCTTCCTTCACCTCCAATCACAGGAGATCTCCGGGACTGGTCAGTGGTGGGACATTGGCTGCAGGTGTCCAGATTGTGCACCAATCATGAGATGAGGCCACTGTCCCCTCTTTCTCGGTAGCCCGGGGCCACAACACCTGAAGAGACCATAAGTTGGAGCTCCGCAGCCTTCTCGTGTTCCTCTGTCCGGGAAAACTGTCCCAACACTTCAGATAAGAGGTCAGTCCAGGAGTTGTGGGACTCTCTCAGTCCCCTGGAGAAGTCCTGTGTTCTTCTTGACTGACGGTCCTCTCACTCTGCTGTAGGTTGCAAGCTCGGGAATGCTCTGGAAGGGCTCCAGACAAGTTTACATTAGTGGCCTCCACATTTGGTGACCTCCATTGCCGGACTCTTCTTATATATGTTTCTTCCTTGCAGACACTGGGCCAGCGGCCAGCCGGATGAGTATTTCGGTCACGGTCTCGGTGGTGGCGAGGACTGTGTTCAGCTCTACTACAGCGGTGACTGGAATGATGAGCATTGTTCCCGCGCCTATCGCTACATCTGTGAGAAGAAGGCGGTCCAGTGACCGAAGCCTGGGGATTGGATGACACCTATTGAGGAGGAAACCTCGGGGACTTCCTGGAAGATCTGGACTGTCGTATACCTATAATATTCTCTTCATATCACCATAAATGATGACCTCCTCAGGGGTGCCATATACTCGGGGGAAGGACCTCTGACCAGGAGGGGAGGCATGGGGGTGTTCCTTCTTACCCGGGTCTGATCCTTCTGCACATTACTGATAAACCGCTTTGTATATCTGACGTCAGTCATCATCTCCTGAGACAGACAACCAATCCGATTGGACAGATCACATTATTTGCACTAACCTGATTAAAGGCCGATGAGGCTCAGAACGAATCTTGTGGTGTCTTCTGCTTCTTTAGTGTCTTCTGCTTCTCTAGTGTCTTCTGCTTCTTTAGTGTCTTCTGCTTCTCTGGTGTCTTCTGCTTCTTTGGTGTCTTCTGCTTCTCTAGTGTCTTCTGCTTCTTTAGTGTCTTCTGCTTCTTTAGTGTCTTCTGCTTCTCTAGTGTCTTCTGCTTCTTTGGTGTCTTCTGCTTCTTTGGTGTCTTCTGCTTCT
>NW_017309829.1:15859-25931 GCF_000935625.1 Nanorana parkeri | reverse complement strand
TTGGTGTCTTCTCCTTCCTTGGTGTCTTCTCCTTCCTTGGTGTCTTCTCCTTCCTTGGTGTCTTCTCCTTCCTTGGTGTCTTCTCCTTCCTTGGTGTCTTCTCCTTCCTTGGTGTCTTCCTCTTCTTTGGTGTCTTCTGCTTCCTTGGTGTCTTCCTCTTCTTTGGTGTCTTATCCTTCCTTGGTGTCTTCCTCTTCTTTTGTGTCTTCTGCTTCCTTGGTGTCTTCTGCTTCCTTTGTGTCTTCTGCTTCCTTGGTGTCTTCTCCTTCCTTGGTGTCTTCTCCTTCCTTGGTGTCTTCTGCTTCTTTGGTGTCTTCTGCTTCTTTGGTGTCTTCTGCTTCCTTGGTGTCTTCTCCTTCCTTGGTGTCTTCCTCTTCTTTGGTGTCTTCTGCTTCCTTGGTGTCTTCTGCTTCCTTTGTGTCTTCTGCTTCCTTGGTGTCTTCTCCTTCCTTGGTGTCTTCTCCTTCCTTGGTGTCTTCTCCTTCCTTGGTGTCTTCTCCTTCCTTGGTGTCTTCTCCTTCCTTGGTGTCTTCTCCTTCCTTGGTGTCTTCTCCTTCCTTGGTGTCTTCTCCTTCCTTGGTGTCTTCTCCTTCCTTGGTGTCTTCTCCTTCCTTGGTGTCTTCTCCTTCCTTGGTGTCTTCTCCTTCCTTGGTGTCTTCTCCTTCCTTGGTGTCTTCTCCTTCCTTGGTGTCTTCTCCTTCCTTGGTGTCTTCTCCTTCCTTGGTGTCTTCTCCTTCCTTGGTGTCTTCTCCTTCCTTGGTGTCTTCTCCTTCCTTGGTGTCTTCTCCTTCCTTGGTGTCTTCTCCTTCCTTGGTGTCTTCTCCTTCCTTGGTGTCTTCTCCTTCCTTGGTGTCTTCTCCTTCCTTGGTGTCTTCTCCTTCCTTGGTGTCTTCTCCTTCCTTGGTGTCTTCTCCTTCCTTGGTGTCTTCTCCTTCCTTGGTGTCTTCTCCTTCCTTGGTGTCTTCTCCTTCCTTGGTGTCTTCTCCTTCCTTGGTGTCTTCTCCTTCCTTGGTGTCTTCTCCTTCCTTGGTGTCTTCTCCTTCCTTGGTGTCTTCTCCTTCCTTGGTGTCTTCTCCTTCCTTGGTGTCTTCTCCTTCCTTGGTGTCTTCTCCTTCCTTGGTGTCTTCTCCTTCCTTGGTGTCTTCTCCTTCCTTGGTGTCTTCTCCTTCCTTGGTGTCTTCTCCTTCCTTGGTGTCTTCTCCTTCCTTGGTGTCTTCTCCTTCCTTGGTGTCTTCTCCTTCCTTGGTGTCTTCTCCTTCCTTGGTGTCTTCTCCTTCCTTGGTGTCTTCTCCTTCCTTGGTGTCTTCTCCTTCCTTGGTGTCTTCTCCTTCCTTGGTGTCTTCTCCTTCCTTGGTGTCTTCTCCTTCCTTGGTGTCTTCTCCTTCCTTGGTGTCTTCTCCTTCCTTGGTGTCTTCTCCTTCCTTGGTGTCTTCTCCTTCCTTGGTGTCTTCTCCTTCCTTGGTGTCTTCTCCTTCCTTGGTGTCTTCTCCTTCCTTGGTGTCTTCTCCTTCCTTGGTGTCTTCTCCTTCCTTGGTGTCTTCTCCTTCCTTGGTGTCTTCTCCTTCCTTGGTGTCTTCTCCTTCCTTGGTGTCTTCTCCTTCCTTGGTGTCTTCTCCTTCCTTGGTGTCTTCTCCTTCCTTGGTGTCTTCTCCTTCCTTGGTGTCTTCTCCTTCCTTGGTGTCTTCTCCTTCCTTGGTGTCTTCTCCTTCCTTGGTGTCTTCTCCTTCCTTGGTGTCTTCTCCTTCCTTGGTGTCTTCTCCTTCCTTGGTGTCTTCTCCTTCCTTGGTGTCTTCTCCTTCCTTGGTGTCTTCTCCTTCCTTGGTGTCTTCTCCTTCCTTGGTGTCTTCTCCTTCCTTGGTGTCTTCTCCTTCCTTGGTGTCTTCTCCTTCCTTGGTGTCTTCTCCTTCCTTGGTGTCTTCTCCTTCCTTGGTGTCTTCTCCTTCCTTGGTGTCTTCTCCTTCCTTGGTGTCTTCTCCTTCCTTGGTGTCTTCTCCTTCCTTGGTGTCTTCTCCTTCCTTGGTGTCTTCTCCTTCCTTGGTGTCTTCTCCTTCCTTGGTGTCTTCTCCTTCCTTGGTGTCTTCTCCTTCCTTGGTGTCTTCTCCTTCCTTGGTGTCTTCTCCTTCCTTGGTGTCTTCTCCTTCCTTGGTGTCTTCTCCTTCCTTGGTGTCTTCTCCTTCCTTGGTGTCTTCTCCTTCCTTGGTGTCTTCTCCTTCCTTGGTGTCTTCTCCTTCCTTGGTGTCTTCTCCTTCCTTGGTGTCTTCTCCTTCCTTGGTGTCTTCTCCTTCCTTGGTGTCTTCTCCTTCCTTGGTGTCTTCTCCTTCCTTGGTGTCTTCTCCTTCCTTGGTGTCTTCTCCTTCCTTGGTGTCTTCTCCTTCCTTGGTGTCTTCTCCTTCCTTGGTGTCTTCTCCTTCCTTGGTGTCTTCTCCTTCCTTGGTGTCTTCTCCTTCCTTGGTGTCTTCTCCTTCCTTGGTGTCTTCTCCTTCCTTGGTGTCTTCTCCTTCCTTGGTGTCTTCTCCTTCCTTGGTGTCTTCTCCTTCCTTGGTGTCTTCTCCTTCCTTGGTGTCTTCTCCTTCCTTGGTGTCTTCTCCTTCCTTGGTGTCTTCTCCTTCCTTGGTGTCTTCTCCTTCCTTGGTGTCTTCTCCTTCCTTGGTGTCTTCTCCTTCCTTGGTGTCTTCTCCTTCCTTGGTGTCTTCTCCTTCCTTGGTGTCTTCTCCTTCCTTGGTGTCTTCTCCTTCCTTGGTGTCTTCTCCTTCCTTGGTGTCTTCTCCTTCCTTGGTGTCTTCTCCTTCCTTGGTGTCTTCTCCTTCCTTGGTGTCTTCTCCTTCCTTGGTGTCTTCTCCTTCCTTGGTGTCTTCTCCTTCCTTGGTGTCTTCTCCTTCCTTGGTGTCTTCTCCTTCCTTGGTGTCTTCCTCTTCTTTGGTGTCTTCTGCTTCCTTGGTGTCTTCTGCTTCCTTGGTGTCTTCTCCTTCCTTGGTGTCTTCTCCTTCCTTGGTGTCTTCCTCTTCTTTGGTGTCTTCTCCTTCCTTGGTGTCTTCTCCTTCCTTGGTGTCTTCTCCTTCCTTGGTGTCTTCTGCTTCTTTGGTGTCTTCTGCTTCTTTGGTGTCTTCTGCTTCCTTGGTGTCTTCTCCTTCCTTGGTGTCTTCTCCTTCCTTGGTGTCTTCTCCTTCCTTGGTGTCTTCTCCTTCCTTGGTGTCTTCCTCTTCTTTGGTGTCTTCTGCTTCCTTGGTTTCTTTGGTGTCTTCTCCTTCCTTGGTGTCTTCTCCTTCCTTGGTGTCTTCTCCTTCCTTGGTGTCTTCTCCTTCCTTGGTGTCTTCCTCTTCTTTGGTGTCTTCTGCTTCCTTGGTGTCTTCCTCTTCTTTGGTGTCTTATCCTTCCTTGGTGTCTTCCTCTTCTTTTGTGTCTTCTGCTTCCTTGGTGTCTTCTGCTTCCTTTGTGTCTTCTGCTTCCTTGGTGTCTTCTCCTTCCTTGGTGTCTTCTCCTTCCTTGGTGTCTTCTGCTTCTTTGGTGTCTTCTGCTTCTTTGGTGTCTTCTGCTTCCTTGGTGTCTTCTCCTTCCTTGGTGTCTTCCTCTTCTTTGGTGTCTTCTGCTTCCTTGGTGTCTTCTGCTTCCTTGGTGTCTTCTCCTTCCTCTGTGTCTTCTGCTTCCTCGGTGTCTTCTTCTTCCTCGGTGTCTTCTCCTTCCTTGGAGTCTTCTCCTTCCTTCGTGTCTTCTCCTTCCTTGGTGTCTTCCTCTTCTTTGGTGTCTTCTGCTTCCTTGGTGTCTTCTCCTTCCTTAATGTCTTCTCCTTCCCTGGTGTCTTCCTCTTCTTTGGTGTCTTCTGCTTCCTTGGTGTCTTCTGCTTCCTTGGTGTCTTCTCCTTCCTCTGTGTCTTCTGCTTCCTCGGTGTCTTCTTCTTCCTCGGTGTCTTCTCCTTCCTTGGAGTCTTCTCCTTCCTTAGTGTCTTCTCCTTCCTTGGTGTCTTCCTCTTCTTTGGTGTCTTCTGCTTCCTTGGTGTCTTCTCCTTCCTTAATGTCTTCTCCTTCCCTGGTGTCTTCCTCTTCTTTGGTGTCTTCTGCTTCCTTGGTGTCTTCTGCTTCCTTGGTGTCTTCTGCTTCCTTGGTGTCTTCTCCTTCCTTGGGGTCTTCTGCTTCTTTGGTGTCTTCTGCTTCCTTGGTGTCTTCTGCTTCCTTGGTGTCTTCTCCTTCCTTGGTGTCTTCTCCTTCCTTGATGTCTTCCTCTTCCTTGGTGTCTTCCTCTTCTTTGGTGTCTTCCTCTTCTTTGGTGTCTTCCTCCTTCCTTGGTGTCTTCTCCTTCCTTGATGTCTTCCTCTTCCTTGGTGTCTTCCTCTTCTTTGGTGTCTTCCTCTTCCTTGGTGTCTTCCTCTTCTTTGGTGTCTTCCTCTTCGTTGGTGTCTTTTGCATCTTTGCTATCTTCTGCCCCTTTGGTTGAACCCATGAAAGTGCCGGCAAGGAGGGTGATCCAGCATTGTACAACATGCCAGTTCTGTGTTACAGTCATGGATGTTCCATGTTCTATATTGTGTCATCCTGAGGACTGCAGACCTTAACGGTTAGCTGTCTGCTCCGGTCAGATAAGTGGGCCCAGAAACCTTCATCTGTGCACTTGTAGTGAACTTCCAGACTTTTGTTTTCAGTGAAAGTTCTCTGAGAGTATTTCTACTCAAAGAAAGTTTTGGCTGCAATACTCACCTTTCATGTCCATCGCAGTACCTCCTCTCCACCACAAGAGTTCCTCAGTCTTCTGGGGTTGAATGACGTCCAGCATCACTTAACCTGGAAGACTGTGAGTGCAGGGTGTCATGACCCCGCCCCTGAACACGCCTTCCCTCTACACTCATTATGTTTAAATGCAGTCAGTGGTGCTGATGTCATCACCGATCTTGGGATCATCTGGGACCACCCACTTAGGAAGAGGACCAATCATGTAATTTGACCAATGAGAAGACATCCAAAAAAGGTAATTATAAAAAAGAAGCATAAAATACAGCTGAGGGGGGAGGGGTAGTTCCTCGGGGGAGGAGCAAAGAGCCTAAAGTTGGCCTTTAAGCAGAATCACCATGATGGCCATGCAAGTGGCATTTTCAGAAGGAGAGCTCAGCCATGGTGGCCTCCATATTTCTCTCAGTCCAGGTTGTTTTAAGCTGCTCATAGACAGGTCACCTACTCCGGCCATGTTGGATGTTACTCACACGTCTGTGGGGTGTACCGCCCCATCCTATTGTCCACTCTGAGATAAGTGGGATCAACAGACTGATCCCGCACCTCCATCTTCATTAGTGACAGGAAGCCCCCGGGCGGAGCTGAGATGGATTGCCTCTGACCACCCTCTGGTGTCCTTAGTTTAGACTCCATGTGGAAGTTCAGGTGCAGTTCTGCTTCTCACCACTAGAAGGGGCCCCTCATCCCTTCACCGGGCTTCATCTTCTTCCTAATTCTCATCGTATGCACATTGTACACAGGAAACAAGGGAGGAGGCGCTCGGGGTATCTGACGGGGGGGCATTCTGGGAGGTTCTGGTGGTGTTATCAGTACACAGGATTTTAGGGTTACAGTTTCGGCTTCTCATTATCACTGGACTGAAATATCCCAATCGCTACCATTGGCAGAGCCAAATACTTACCCAATGCCTGGAAGAGGCGGACCAACCAGTGATCACATGACCAGAACCCTGACACAACTCATTACTATAGGACGCAGGGTGGTCACAAGTCTCGGGAGATGGTCTACAGCCGGCCATACACATGACCAATCCAACCTGAGGGTAACCAAGAAACCCTGCGCCTCCGCTAAGTGGGAGTAAAGGGGCCGTAATCAATTTTAATGGCAGTGCCGCCACCCAACTGGGCCCTGTGGTGTACAAGTGGGACCCCCCAGGTGAGATGACCTTGTCCCTCCTCAGGTGGGTGTAGTTACTCACATGCGTCCTCTTGCAGTAGAACGAGAGTCCATGGATGCGTTGTAAACTAATGGTGATGGGTAGAGATGCTGGAACACCCGACAATGCTGGTAATAGAGTAGAGTCACGTCTTGTGAGGTGTACAGGTCCTAGTGGAAGGTCCATCTTCTCCCTCTCGATAGGCCAGAAGTGTCTCCATTCCCACTGAGGTTCCAGTGTGTACTCTGCTTCAGGACAGACTGCAGCCTGGACCAGTGGAGGTTCCTGTGGTGACTCCAGTGTCCCCATGACCTCTGTTCCCATGGGTGAGGTCCCTGGAGTGGATCCAGCAAATTCCGATGGCACTCCATGAGGTTAGGCCTTGAGGGCCTAGTCCTCAGGCCATGGCAGCCGCCCAGCACCTGACCACTAGTGATGGGCTCGGGCGTGTTCGCAGCTCCACGTGCCGAGCCCGCCAGGAAGCTGACAGCGCCAATCACAGGCACTGCAACATTATCCAGATCTCTGCAGCTGCGGACCGGGAACATGTCTCAGTACCTGTGATTGGCGCTGCGGCGCTGTCAGCTTCCTGGCGGGCTCGGCACGTGGAGCTGCGAACACGCCCCACCCCGTCACTACTGACAACCAACCTCCCAACCAGGGAGTGGCAGGAACAAGACTACGTCAGTTCTGAGCATGCTCACGGGTTCTGATATAGCCAATCCCGCCCACTATGATGTTCACTGCACTGATTGGCCACCACAGAACCTCGGTCACATGATGCCACTCCAGCACAGTACTCTGTCACAGCAAAGCCTGGTGCATGAGGCACATGGACGACTCGTGAGCGCCCCCTACTGGCGGAAAGTAATAACTAATGGGAAAACCCGAATAACACTGATTTATCACAGGGGGTGGATGCTGGGACCTGTAGTCCTATAGACACTGGAGATAAATGCTGGGACTTGTAGTCCTATAGACACTGGAGATAAATGCTGGGACTTGTAGTCCTATAGACACTGGAGATAAATGCTGGGACTTGTAGTCCTATAGACACCGGAGATAAATGCTGGGACTTGTAGTCCTATAGACACCGGAGATAAATGCTGGGACTTGTAGTCCTATAGACACTGGAGATAAATGCTGGGACTTGTAGTCCTATAGACACCGGAGATAAATGCTGGGACTTGTAGTCCTATAGACACTGGAGATAAATGCTGGGACTTGTAGTTCTATAGACACTGGAGATAAATGCCCCGATAGAATGTCATTGTGTGCAGGTGGGAGGGGCCCCGGTAGAATGTAATTGTGTGCAGGTGGGAGGGGCCCCGGTTGAATGTAATTGTGTGCAGGTGGGAGGGGCCTCGGTAGAATGTCATTGTGTGCAGGTGGGAGGGGCCCCGGTAGAATGTCATTGTGTGCAGGTGGGAGGTGCCCCGGTAGAATGTCATTGTGTGCAGGTGGGAGGGGCCCCGGTAGAATGTCATTGTGTGCAGGTGGGAGGGGCCCCGGTAGAATGTCATTGTGTGCAGGTGGGAGGGGCCCCGGTAGAATGTCATTGTGTGCATTGGTTAGTTGTGTCCAATGCTCTATAGATCTGCCGGCGGAGGGTGACAACCTATAATAGATGTGTGATTGAGTCGTGTCATACGTCGCTGCTCATGATGAGTTAATTTCTAGGTCCCGGTGATAAGATTGGAAGGAAACGGTGTTTTTGCTGAGTGAGCTTCCTCCCAGATAAGAGGGGACAGCAATGGGCACGTCACGGGGCCCGCGCACCACAAATCAGTGCGGAGGGGGGACCCAGCATCCCGTTATAAGAACCTTTAGTAAATACTGAGAGCAGCCCAGAAAGGAGGTCTGAAGATCGCTGGGAAGGTACGGGGGAGGGGGGGGAAGGGGAGACCTTAATGGGGGGCAGAGGGGGGACCCCCTAGAGTCCCTCACACTACACTCTGCATTGTCATAGAGGAGATAACATTCCACAACTGCACCACAGTCACTGGCGGCTTCACAAGGTGGGAGAGGTGCAGTCACTGGTGGGAAAGGGGCAGTCACTCCACAATCTCCCCCAAAACTCCCCCCAAATCTGCCCCAAATCTGACCCAAATCTCCCCCAAATCTCACCCAAATCTCCCCCAAATCTGACCCCAAATCTCCCCCGCACGCCAATAACTATTACTAAGCTTTAATAAGAGACAAATCCCGGCAGGGAAAAGTACAGACAGCAAATAGCGCCGACAATACGAGCTCTGCAACACATGAGACCCACACACAATCACAGACACGTATGACAGGGCGACTACATGACATGTATGTAGATAGAAAGTCCTATCTATGCCCCGGCCATTGAGGTCTATAGACAGTCTGCCGGTGTTGGGGCCACAAATCCCCCTACAGGAGCCCTCAGCGTCAGCAAAGTGGCGCAGAGCTCAGGCCTCTCCTCACAGGTTCAGTGCCGGTCCCTAGCAGTCCCCCCGTAGACCAGGAGAGAGGTCACGCCATGGACATGGACTTCCCTCTCCAGCCGGCATTAGAGACCTTCTCTTTCCCCGGCGTTCACCAAACTCACCACGTCCCCCATCAACGGGGAATGGCAACCGGATGGCAGGGGCGGCAGGGTTAGTTTTATTTTTTTTTATTGTTTCTTTATTTTAAAAAAATGTTTTTATCACTTTTTTATTTTTATTTCTTTTTTTCCTTTTTTTTTACATTTTCTATAATTTTTTTCTTATTGTTTATTTATTTTTTATAATTATTTTTTCAGACAATTTTTTACTTTTTAATCACCTTTTTATTTTATTTAACTATTATTTCTTATTATTTTTAAATTTTTTTTCACTTAACTTTATTGCTATCACATACTAAATGTAGAAGGCAACTTACCGCCCGGCGCCTGGAACTTTATGTCCCTGGTGCCGCGGCCGCCCCTCTGCGCCCTGCCGCCCCGAGGCCTGGCCTTGTGGGGAATCCGGGCCTGATGAGAGTATAGACCATTGTTCAGCTCCCTGCACTGCACCGGGAGTATCACCGCAGACCTTCTTATATCATAACCAGACCTGTGGTATGATGGGAAGATTGCGCAATGCTCTCCCCGGGTCCACAAGATGGGCTTCATCAGGAGATATACGAGGAAGGTCTTCCATGTCCATATGTAAGAACATCAATACCAGCCACAAATACATCAGAAATGATCTAAATAAGTCCAAACGGCAACTCACATTATTTGAATTTGGATATGTACCAGACCTGTCATGATATCATTCAAGAACAGACCTCCCACAGGTGACCACACGTGATCCCAGGTCTCCAGAGGCCTCCAGAGGTTCTAAGCTGCTCGGTGATACAACCATTGAATAATGATCTATGACCCAGCACTGGAACCTCCGTGAGGGTTTAATACAGACACATAGACCTCATATGAAGAGTTTGGTCACCTTCGTGGATCCGGAAGTTGCAGACTTTATACTTTAGAGAAGATGAGAATGGTTTTATGGTGGGTTTTGGGTTCTGGGGGATGGAAGGGTTTTTATCTTTAAATTGAACTCGGTGACCATGTTCCTTTTTTTCAGCTACGTAACCGTCTTCCATTCCCCCTTCTCAGGCGATGTCTACTGACTACCAAGATCTGATCTCCATTCACAAGGCTCCAGAGGAAACAACATGTAAGTGTGTGGATCCAGAAGAAGAAGACGATGGGGGTGGGGAGCCTCCTCTGTGGAGGTCGGGAAAGGAAGGCTTTGATGTCTGATGAGATACAGATTGCTCTTGTCCTGAAAGTGATCGGCTCACAGAAAGTGAAAGTCCTCACAGATACAAGTACTGATACTGGTCCAAGTCCTCACAGATACAAGTACTGATACCTCCCAAGTCCTCACAGATACAAGTACTGATACCTCCCAAGTCCTCACAGATACAAGTACTGATACTGGTCCAAGTCCTCACAGATACAAGTACTGATACATTCCAAGTCCTCACAGATACAAGTACTGATACTGGTCCAAGTCCTCACAGATACAAGTACTGATACATTCCAAGTCCTCACAGATACAAGTACTGATACTGGTCCAAGTCCTCACAGATACAAGTACTGATACCTCCCAAGTCCTCACAGATACAAGTACTGATACCTCCCAAGTCCTCACAGATACAAGTACTGATACTGGTCCAAGTCCTCACAGATACAAGTACTGATACA
>NW_017309829.1:2536-13529 GCF_000935625.1 Nanorana parkeri | reverse complement strand
TCCAAGTCCTCACACATACAAGTACTGATACTGGTCCAAGTCCTCACAGATACAAGTACTGATACCTCTCCAAGTCCTCACAGATACAAGTACTGATACTGGTCCAAGTCCTCACAGATACAAGTACTGATACTGGTCCAAGTCCTCACAGATACAAGTACTGATACCTCTCCAAGTCCTCACAGATACAGGTACTGATACTGGTCCAAGTCCTCACAGATACAAGTACTGATACATTCCAAGTCCTCACAGATACAAGTACTGATACTGGTCCAAGTCCTCACAGATACAAGTACTGATACTGGTCCAAGTCCTCACAGATACAAGTACTGATACACTCCAAGTCCTCACAGATACAGGTACTGATACATTCCAAGTCCTCACAGATACAAGTACTGATACCTCTCCAAGTCCTCACAGATACAGGTACTGATACCGGTCCAAGTCCTCACAGATAAAAGTACTGATACTGGTCCAAGTCCTCACAGATACAAGTACTGATACATTCCAAGTCCTCACAGATACAAGTACTGATACCTCTCCAAGTCCTCACAGATACAGGTACTGATACCGGTCCAAGTCCTTACAGATACAAGTACTGATACATTCCAGGACCTCACAGATACAAGTACTGATACTGGTCCAAGTCCTCACAGATACAAGTACTGATACTGGTCCAAGTCCTCACAGATACAAGTACTGATACTTGTCCAAGTCCTCACAGATACGAGTACTGATACATTTTTGTTTAGTGTCATGTGATAGTTTTTATAAAACAATACAGACTAATGATATCAGGACAGTGGTGGAGCGCCAGAGCCCGGTCCCAGCTGCAACCGCGGCAACCCTTGTAGTTCTCGTGAAAATGCCAAGTATCGGCACTGGTATCGGCACTGGTATCGGCACTGGTATCTGAACATCCCTAATCTGTTTGGTCTGAATGATCAAAGGTGAGCTGTGTGCAGAGATTTTTCAGCATCTGTGCGCGCAGTCCCGTCCACTTCTGACACTCAGTCCTGTTGAGGTTCTTCTTCTTATTATTATTATAAAGGATTTATATGGCGCCAACAGTGTGTGCAGCGCTGTACACTATAAGGAAGACAAGATGGTAAGGAGGGCCCTTATTGGTCTGGTCTTAACATGTTGTCCTTTCTCTCTTCCCACCCAGATACCAAGATGAACCTTTGGATTCCCCAACCTTCGTCTCGCCTTCTTTGTGCTCTGTGCACCACCTGTGCCGTTCTCCTCTCCATCATCATCATCCTCATCATCTCCTTCAGATGTAAGTGGGATACTTAGTACATTGTAGTCCCCGATGATGTATCACATCTACGCAACACTCAGATACCTCTGTAGGCTCCTCTGTGACCTCCCTGACGGGTCTGTGACTCACCAGCCTTCTGAATCTTTCCGCCTTATCTGATGTTTAGCAATGCGTGGCTTTGACTCCTCCTATCTCTCTGCCTAGTCATGTGGTTATTGGGTTTGGGCTCAGAGGTTTGGGAAACATTAGGAAGTCACTTACCCCTCCGGCCATGGCTCCTCTGGCTGGGCTCCTCCGATGTCTACACCCAGAAGGAGGACTCACTACTCACAAGTTCCATGCAGATTTGTGGAAATCAGAATTCAGCAATCGTGTAACGTGGACAAGGAAGCCTTGTAAAGACTTTGAGGTCCCTGGGAACCCCTAATTTACATCTCCGGGGACGTTCAATGATTGTAGAAATAATAAGAGATGAACGTATAAATAATTGATCTGACCTCCTCAGTGTAAAACCTGCGATTGGTGTTCAGGGACAACACTACATTGACTTTGATGTTCGGAGGGTTATAAAACATTTCCAACAGGAACTTAATTAGAAAATGAATTACATATTAATATCAAATAAATCCCTTTTATTTGGCCGGTCCTAATATACAGGAAGTCCTCTCCATGCGTTTTGCTGTTAGTCCATCCATAGCTAGAAGGCCAAAGCCCAACACAAACACAAGCAGTGCTGCTCTTCTTCATCTAACCTGTATGGCAGAGGAGGGGGGGAGGGGCCGTGCGGCAGGGATGGGGGGCATTAGAGGGGCACAAAAGTGCATACAGTGATCTTCACATGCAGTGCTGGGTACATTTGACAGACAGGGCCCCCTGCTGGAACTGTGACACATTCAGCAAGGTCCCTGCTCATCCCTCCCAATCCCCGGACAGTGACAACAACTTAGCTCCCAACCTTCTAATCTGTGATGTAAGCACGCACACCGGAAGAAGATAGAGAGTAGAGTGGAGGTCACTGTACCCCTGTGTGTCCATGGATGGAGAGTAGGGCGGAGGTCACTGTACCCCTGTATGTCTATGGATGGAGAGTAGGGCGGAGGTCACTGTACCCCTGTATGTCTATGGATGGAGAGTAGGGCGGAGGTCACTGTACCCCTGTATGTCTATGGATGGAGAGTAGGGCGGAGGTCACTGTACCCCTGTATGTCTATGGATGGAGAGTAGGGCGGAGGTCACTGTACCCCTGTATGTCTATGGATGGAGAGTAGGGCGGAGGTCACTGTACCCCTGTATGTCTATGGATGGAGAGTAGGGCGGAGGTCACTGTACCCCTGTATGTCTATGGATGGAGAGTAGGGCGGAGGTCACTGTACCCCTGTATGTCTATGGATGGAGAGTAGGGCGGAGGTCACTGTACCCCTGTATGTCTATGGATGGAGAGTAGGGCGGAGGTCACTGTACCCCTGTATGTCTATGGATGGAGAGTAGGGCGGAGGTCACTGTACCCCTGTATGTCTATGGATGGAGAGTAGGGCGGAGGTCACTGTACCCCTGTATGTCTATGGATGGAGAGTAGGGCGGAGGTCACTGTACCCCTGTATGTCTATGGATGGAGAGTAGGGCGGAGGTCACTGTACCCCTGTATGTCTATGGATGGAGAGTAGGGCGGAGGTCACTGTACCCCTGTATGTCTATGGATGGAGAGTAGGGCGGAGGTCACTGTACCCCTGTATGTCTATGGATGGAGAGTAGGGCGGAGGTCACTGTACCCCTGTATGTCTATGGATGGAGAGTAGGGCGGAGGTCACTGTACCCCTGTATGTCTATGGATGGAGAGTAGGGCGGAGGTCACTGTACCCCTGTATGTCTATGGATGGAGAGTAGGGCGGAGGTCACTGTACCCCTGTATGTCTATGGATGGAGAGTAGGGCGGAGGTCACTGTACCCCTGTATGTCTATGGATGGAGAGTAGGGCGGAGGTCACTGTACCCCTGTATGTCTATGGATGGAGAGTAGGGCGGAGGTCACTGTACCCCTGTATGTCTATGGATGGAGAGTAGGGCGGAGGTCACTGTACCCCTGTATGTCTATGGATGGAGAGTAGGGCGGAGGTCACTGTACCCCTGTATGTCTATGGATGGAGAGTAGGGCGGAGGTCACTGTACCCCTGTATGTCTATGGATGGAGAGTAGGGCGGAGGTCACTGTACCCCTGTATGTCTATGGATGGAGAGTAGGGCGGAGGTCACTGTACCCCTGTATGTCTATGGATGGAGAGTAGGGCGGAGGTCACTGTACCCCTGTATGTCTATGGATGGAGAGTAGGGCGGAGGTCACTGTACCCCTGTATGTCTATGGATGGAGAGTAGGGCGGAGGTCACTGTACCCCTGTATGTCTATGGATGGAGAGTAGGGCGGAGGTCACTGTACCCCTGTATGTCTATGGATGGAGAGTAGGGCGGAGGTCACTGTACCCCTGTATGTCTATGGATGGAGAGTAGGGCGGAGGTCACTGTACCCCTGTATGTCTATGGATGGAGAGTAGGGCGGAGGTCACTGTACCCCTGTATGTCTATGGATGGAGAGTAGGGCGGAGGTCACTGTACCCCTGTATGTCTATGGATGGAGAGTAGGGCGGAGGTCACTGTACCCCTGTATGTCTATGGATGGAGAGTAGGGCGGAGGTCACTGTACCCCTGTATGTCTATGGATGGAGAGTAGGGCGGAGGTCACTGTACCCCTGTATGTCTATGGATGGAGAGTAGGGCGGAGGTCACTGTACCCCTGTATGTCTATGGATGGAGAGTAGGGCGGAGGTCACTGTACCCCTGTATGTCTATGGATGGAGAGTAGGGCGGAGGTCACTGTACCCCTGTATGTCTATGGATGGAGAGTAGGGCGGAGGTCACTGTACCCCTGTATGTCTATGGATGGAGAGTAGGGCGGAGGTCACTGTACCCCTGTATGTCTATGGATGGAGAGTAGGGCGGAGGTCACTGTACCCCTGTATGTCTATGGATGGAGAGTAGGGCGGAGGTCACTGTACCCCTGTATGTCTATGGATGGAGAGTAGGGCGGAGGTCACTGTACCCCTGTATGTCTATGGATGGAGAGTAGGGCGGAGGTCACTGTACCCCTGTATGTCTATGGATGGAGAGTAGGGCGGAGGTCACTGTACCCCTGTATGTCTATGGATGGAGAGTAGGGCGGAGGTCACTGTACCCCTGTATGTCTATGGATGGAGAGTAGGGCGGAGGTCACTGTACCCCTGTATGTCTATGGATGGAGAGTAGGGCGGAGGTCACTGTACCCCTGTATGTCTATGGATGGAGAGTAGGGCGGAGGTCACTGTACCCCTGTATGTCTATGGATGGAGAGTAGGGCGGAGGTCACTGTACCCCTGTATGTCTATGGATGGAGAGTAGGGCGGAGGTCACTGTACCCCTGTATGTCTATGGATGGAGAGTAGGGCGGAGGTCACTGTACCCCTGTATGTCTATGGATGGAGAGTAGGGCGGAGGTCACTGTACCCCTGTATGTCTATGGATGGAGAGTAGGGCGGAGGTCACTGTACCCCTGTATGTCTATGGATGGAGAGTAGGGCGGAGGTCACTGTACCCCTGTATGTCTATGGATGGAGAGTAGGGCGGAGGTCACTGTACCCCTGTATGTCTATGGATGGAGAGTAGGGCGGAGGTCACTGTACCCCTGTATGTCTATGGATGGAGAGTAGGGCGGAGGTCACTGTACCCCTGTATGTCTATGGATGGAGAGTAGGGCGGAGGTCACTGTACCCCTGTATGTCTATGGATGGAGAGTAGGGCGGAGGTCACTGTACCCCTGTGTGTCCCTGAATGAGAATAGGGAGGTTGATCAGTGTGCCCCTAATTATACCCAGCAGGGAGAGATGAAGTACTTTCTGACCACTGTCCCCTATGAGCCCATTTCTGATTGATTTGCTGCCTGTGCCGGTGACTCTAGGCGTGTCCTGATCTCTGTAGTCCACCCCCATCCGGCAGTCTGCATGCAGCATTGCTCCGAGGATACAATCTTATCCTATGATCTTAATGCAACCCCTTTGGGGCACCATGAAGCGGAATGTTCCAGAGGTTCCTTTGTGTCTCTAACCTGCGTCAGGTTAGAGACACAATGACACATTGCCGGGTCATTCCTGCCAAGTTCCCAGGGATGGTGCCATCCTACTAATGTCATACACTGTGGACTTTTACCCCACAGATCCGGGTGAGAAGCCTCCTGACCGCACCCTGGAGTATAAGATCGGAAACCTCAGTAACAGCATGAACTCCAGAGTGGCCCAACTGATTCAGGATGGTGAGTGTCTTGTAGATGGGATGATGGGAGTCATTGTGACTTGGAAATAACTTCTTCTTATCTCCTGTCCTACAGGGAGCAAGACGACAGAGAAGCTACAGCAGCTGAACGATGCTCTGAAAGCTCTGCAGGCAGACACGTCTATAAGTAATGTTCTGTTCTGAGTGGAGGGAGAGGGCAGTTGGGGTAGAACATCGGGGTAAAGCAGATGGATAATGATGAGTATGGAGGTTCCGGAGTGGCTACTAGAAGGATGATGGTAAAGGAGGTGGATGTCAGCAGCTGTGTGATAGGAAGAGAACAAGAGAAGGGTTAAAGTGAACCTGTCATAAACAACTGTAAGACTTTGCGCAGCTTTTGGTTGGATGCACCCGCAACATGCTCAGCTGAATTTAAACTGAACGTTCATTTGGGCATTTGGGGTTTCCGTCCAGAAAGGGACTAAGGGCTAGAAATCAGAAGGATGTGTGGGAATAATATGGCGGATATTTGTTGAAGAAGAAGGATTTGATGCTTGGCTGCAAAGCAGTGGGGCTGCCGAGGTATGGAGAATGGTTGGGATGAGCGCTGCACACAGGTGATATGGTAGGCTGGTGTACACGATCGAGTTGAGGGACTGAATGTGGATGAAACTCTCGGTCTATTGCTCCATGTTGGTGAATGGAGTGTTGGTGTGTTGGCAATGTTGAGCATGGTCAAAGTAAACCTTTCTTCCACTCTGGTTATCAAAACCTAAAAGTTCTGCCTTAGAGCAGTCACCGCAAGGTACCCACTACAGCCTTTCCAGCCCCCTCTGAGGTTCCTTCACTTGCTTTGGTGGCCACAATATAGGCCATGATCCTCCTCACCCGCTGGCCCCCTATCCAGTGATGGTGATATAGGTAAGAATGTGCGTAGCTGGTGTAAGTCAGAAGCATTTCTTATTGGTCGTTGTTGATGAATGTGGTGCTGGGTAAATGGCTGGGGATAGAATGAATGGGTGGAGTCATGTGATCATGGAAATGTACGACATTGGTTCAGTATAGGGATAAAATATGGAGGTTTTCTGGCGTGTTGGTGAATGTAGTGTGAGGGGAAAACAGGCGGAGAATTTCACGATGATGTTGTGTTAGTAAATATGATGTTCTTCAAGAGGGGGACTGGTGAATGTTGATGAATGTGGTGTTGGGTAATTGGTTGAGAACAGACTATTAGTAATGGTGGCTTGGGAGTGCCAGGGTAAAGTATTGAGTGCTGGCGTCATGTGATGTGGAGTATTCATGTGATATGGGGCGTTGGCATCATGTGATGTGAAGTATTCAAGTGATGTGGGGTGTTGGTATCATGTGACATGGGGTGTTGGCGTCATGTGATGTGGGGTGTTGGTGTATGAGGTGTAAGAAGGGTGATGGGGTGGAATCTCAGAGGGGTGTTGCGTGTTGGTGACGGGCAGCTTCGCATGTTGGCGAATATCTCTTCCCTCCTTTCTCTTCTATTACAGGCACCTTGCAGAGCAGTGTGAATCGGGCCCTCAACACCCTCCGTAGACTCTCGGATCAGGTGAAGAAGCTGCAAGTGAATGGTGAGCTTACAGAACCAAACTGGAGAATAAAAAGACCCAAACCGGGTGTGGTCACATATAGGTCATACAGACCATGTGGACATCTATTTTTTGGGGGAATGAAGTAAGGAATGGATACAACTCATGTTGGGCCGTGTCAGACACAGCAGCAAGTAGGGGGGAAACCTTTCGAAAGGGATGAAAGATCCCAAGTTAGACAGTTGTCACCAGAGCAGGCGTCTCCAATAAAAAGATGTATTCCTGTTGTGGTGACAACTGCTAACTATGACTTTCAGTCCAGTGACAACAGAGAGGGTCAATCTCCGGAGAGACGACACGCACAGCAACCTCAATCCATATACCCATTGCCCTCCTGACCGCTTATCCATCATAAGAATGGTTGGGTCCATCGGCAGTCGATGGATGGGCTACCATCCAGTAATACGAAAAAGTAGGGACACCGGCACTCCAAAGGTAGAAGTGCGTCTATTTATTGACATGCTCATTGCAATACACAGCAGCCTGGGACACGTGGACAGGACTCGTAGCGTTGTCACGTTCTTGGTTGGAGATACGTTTCCAATGTCTTGTCATGGACGGGGGACATCTTTTTACTTTGTTCTTGTCTGGCTCTTCTCCGCTTCTCTCTCCAGACATTCCTCCCGTTAGGCTGACATTGTCCTTTCCCTGTCTGTAGGATCCAACGACTTCACCTGCCCATCGGGATGGAGCACCTTCCAGTCCAGCTGTTACTTCGCTCCCTTTGCCGGGAAGTCGTGGAGCGCATCAAAGAAGTTCTGCGAGGATAAAGATTCCCATCTGGTTGTCATCAACACGGAGGAGGAGCAGGTTGGTGGTTGATGGTTGGGGAGGGCGGTTTGGTGGTTGGTGGTTGGGGAGTGCGGTTTGGTGGTTGGAGGTTGGTGAGGGCGGTTTGGTGGTTGGAGGTTGGTGAGGGCGGTTTGGTGGTTGGTGAGGGCGGTTTGGTGGGTTTTGGACTCTCGGCTGATGAGTGCAATTTTCACTCCCAGGAATTCACAAAGAATTTGATCAATCAGAAAGGACAGACATGACGGCTTGTGGTGCCTATGAGACGTCCATACAGATCCTCTGCTCATCCTTTCCATTTCCTGTGCTCAGGATCAGGGGCGTAACTAGAAATCACAGGGCCCCATAGCAAGATTTTGTATGGGGCCCACCGTGATTGCTAGTTATGCCACTTGCAGAGCCCACCGGAGAGTGACCCCGCAGAGCCCACCGGAGAGTGACCCCGCAGATGGCCCTCACGGCATCAGAGGGATGCCCTGGCCGGGCCCCCCCTGTGCCCGGGCCACATTGCTTGGCTTTTCTGTAGAATCTCTATTTTCACTTCAACATGTCAACGTTTATGGATGAGGAAAGAATTGTCAGCAACGTGCGGCGGACCCGGAAGAGGGAAGGGGATGGGAAGCTTCATCTCCTTTATAAATTGGTCACTAAGGGTGCCGAAGGCCGGCGAGAGAATAACCCAGGCGAAGGGAAGTGAGCCCAACGCTGTTCAGCTATTCACTTCTGGCTTGTATGGCTGATATCAGCCGTACATCGGCCCTGCATGAAGTGCAGAAGGACTTTGACTCAGCCGATCCAACATCTGGATCGGCTGAGCCGAAGCTCCGGCAGCTCACTGGCTCTCCCCTATTCACATATATTCTCATAGGGGGCCGAACGGCAGCGAGTGAATAGCCCAAGGCCACCGAGCGGCATTCGGCTCGGCTATCGTGCTCGGTACCTCTGTGCCTTAAAAAAAAATGTGTCACTTCCGCTCAGTTGAGCCGAAGCATATGCCTTCGGCTTGGCTGAGCTGCTCGGCCGCTGTACGGGCTATAGTGAATATTGTGAATAGCCTTAGGGTTTGACTGAACCGAAGGGCAGAGGCCGCCGAAGAGAGCCGAAGGATCAGCTGAAGTTACGACTGGATCCTTCATGAATAACCGCCATAGACTCCTGAGAGAGGGATGTAATCTGCCCAATGCAAAGCATTAGTAAGACCTCATCTGGAATCTGCAGCTCAGTGTTGGGCTCCGGTTGGATGTTGGGGAAGTGTAGAGAAGGACAACCAATCTGATCAGAGTTATGGAGGAGCTCAGCTACGAGGAGAGATTATCTGAACTGAATTTGTTCTCCCTGAGGAGAGGCGATGAGGGAGGACATGATCGCCGTGTATAACACATGGAAAGGCTTCTTTATAGTCAGAGCTGTACAATGTGGAATAGACTTGCCCAGGAGAGGGTTCTAGACATCTCCACAGATTGCTGAGGTGCTCAGAATATCACCGACTCTAAGAGATGAGATTGTAGATTGTTGAACTGTGGAGGATCAGGACCAGTCATGGTGGGAGATTTGGATCATTCCTTAGAACAGTTTCTGCCTTCCTCTGGATCAGGTTTCTGAAGTTGTTGGTTTTTTTTGGTTGATCTCGATGTCATTTTTCAGCCTGAATATGTAACTATGAAAGTTCATCAGAGTCCATGGGAGTACAAATGCGGCTTGAGGCCGGTCAATGGCGGGTCAGAAGGAGAGTAAATTGTGAATGATCTCGGAGTGTTTTCAGAAGAACCCTCACAGCCCAAAGCCATGGACCCGTCTTGAGGAGCCCTCTATGGGGAGCCGTCTGGATGGTCTTTTCCTGACCTGCAGCTTTATCATCTCTTTGGATGTATTTCCTTAATATATCCGACATATAAACCAGACTAGCCGGGATTCCCTAACCTTTCCCTGTTCGGGAGCCATGGATTCTATGCACCTCGAACGTTGGGGGTCTATATCCTCCACTGGAAGGACGCTGGACATTCAAAGGGGTCTGAAGGGGGGAAACTAGAGAATAAAAGAGATGGGAGGTCTCAGCTTAGGAGGAATGCTTCAAAAACTGGTCTGTAGAAAGCTCCCCATAGAGAGGACTGAATGGTAATGATGGTGTTTTGTAGGACTTCGTGTTTTCAATAATGAAGGGGAAGTACACGTGGATCGGACTGACGGACGTGTCTGGAGACTGGAAATGGGTGGATGGAACCGATTACAATTCTGCGCCAAAGTGAGTATGAAACACCCCCCCACCATCCCCCACATGAGCCCCACCTGACCCCTACATCACCCCCACATCACCTCTAGTATACCAGATCATGTGACTCATATCCACTGACTTCCATGGAAATAATAACATATTGCCTTCCATGACACTAAACCTTCTACAATGGATGTACCGTGTTTCCCCGAAAATAAGACACTGTCTTATATTTTTTGGGGCTCAAAAAAACACACTCGGTCTTATTTCCGGGGTAAAAATATGGTGATCAGGGCAATCAGGGGGCGCCGTACCTTTCAAGAGCAATTTGGTAACTAATCGCTGGCCGGAATGAGCGAAGCGCGCTTTCACTATGGATTTCTCACAGGCGGAGTGCATTTGTTATGACTCCGCCTGTGACAGGAGGCGGGGCTATAGAGGAGGGTTCGGCTTATGTGGCTCTGCTCCCGCCGGTGCCGCCTCTCTTCCTCTAGCGCTGGCTTCGTCGGCACTGCTGATTCTCTCCCGCGGCTCTTCAAGTTTCCCCTCATGCCACCACCGGCCCTGGGAATGGTCACAACTAGGTCTTATTTTCGGAGAAACATGGTATGTCCAATACAAGGGCCAACGGAAGGCACAAGTGGGCCCAGAACAATCGGCACTTTTAGGGCCCCGCCCCCTCTGATGTCACATTAGACAACAGGGAAGGCAAAATAGAAGCAGATTAAACTTCAGCTTCACAGCGGTGTCATAGTAATGGTCGATATTTGAAGGCTGGATGATGACAACCCACCCCCCCAGCCCCGCGCGCAGCCCGA
>NW_017309829.1:0-2526 GCF_000935625.1 Nanorana parkeri | reverse complement strand
AAACATCGGTAGAATCATCCGACAAAAGACATTAGAAATGCTGAGAAATAAGAAAGAGAATCTCCTCCGAACTCCTTCAGGGTTCATGTTGATGGGCATTCTAGTCACACAATGGGGGGAATGTATCACAACTGGAGCAACCAATCAGCTTCTCTCTTCAGTTTGTTCAGTTGAGCTTGGAAAATTAAAGAGGGAAGCTGATTGGTTGCCGTGGACAACTGCTCCAGATTCTGTCTGCTCCAGTGTTGATCAATTCCCCCCATTGTGGTTTGTTTCAGTTTGAACGCATTTATTTGTATAGTGATGGAGAACGCAGCATTTGGTGAGTAAAGTCTGAGCGTTACCAGCTTCACCTGCATTTCAAACGCCCCTCATCAGGACATTCCGTGTCCAAAGACACAGAGCGCCAACGCCGAGCAGGTCAAAGTCTCTAGTCTGCCAACACAGGAAACCCATCAACATGAGCCCTCACCAAGGTAGTAATATGGCGGTGTGACCATGGCACCGCGAGGCCTTCTGGGTGGAGATGCTCATGTGTTTTTCCTGTAGGAATTGGATCCCTGGACAGCCCGATGAATATTATGGTCATGGACTCGGTGGAGGAGAGGACTGTGCCCACCTACACAGGAGCGGCCAATGGAATGATGACCACTGCTCCCGAGAGTACAACTACCTCTGTGAGATGGACATGATATGAAGAGTGGCTGGGGTGCTAGGGGACGTTGCCATAAAGATCCTCAGAGCGCTGCTTTTTCTGTTGCTGAACCCAGATATAGAGGATGGAAGTTGTAGCTTATCTCTATGTAGTCTTCCATGTTCAGTCACTTCACAAAAGCCATTTCTGTCCATAGCTCTCGGCTTTACATTTCTCCATTGAAAATCCCAGGTTCTTCCTCCAAGTTCTTTCCCTGTGTTCTGCCCCAGGTTCTTCCTCTGGGTTCTATCCCTGCTCTCTTCCATTGGGTTCTATCCTCCAAGTTCTGCCCCATGTTCTTTCCCCAGGTTCTTCCTCCAAGTTCTTTCTCTGCATTCTTCCCCCAGTTTCTTACCTCAGGTTCTCTCCCTGCGTTCTTTCTCTGTGTTCTGCCCCAAGGACCTTCTCCCCGGTTCTTCCCCAGGTTCTTCCCCTAGGTTCTTCCCTCAGGTTTTTTCTCCAGGTTCTTTCCCTGTGTTCTGCCCTCGGCTTCTTTCCTCAGGTTCTTTCTCCAGGTTCTTTCCCTGCGTTCTGCCCCAGGTTCTTTCCCCAGGTTCTCCCCCCAGGTTCTTTCTCTGCATTCTTCCCCAGGTTCTTCCTCCGGGTTCCTTCTCTGTGTTCTCCCCCCAGGTTCTTTCCCCAAGTTCTTCCTCTGGGTTCTTCCCCCAGGACCTTCTCCCATGTTCTTCCAACAGGTTCTTCCCCTGGGTTTTGTCCTTCAGGTTCTTCCCCCAGGTTCTTTCCTCAAGTTCTTCCTCCAAGATCTTTCTCTGCATTCTGCCCCCAGTTTCTTACCTCAGGTTCTCTCCCTGCGTTCTTTCTCTGTGCTCTGCCCCAGGTTCTACCCCCAGGTTCTTCCTCTGGGTTCTTCCCCCAGGACCTTCTCCCATGTTCTTCTCCTAGGTTTTTCTAGGTCCTTCCTCTGGGTTTTGTCCTTCAGGCTCTTTCCCTTTTTGCTAGAAAAAAACGGAATTGCAGTCCATGAGTGGTCCCAGTCTGTGATGTCCAAGTGATTTGGAGATCTGTCGCTGAGCAAATGACTCATTGCAGCATTTCAAGTAAGCAACGGAGCTGAGGAATCGAGTAGCTGCTCATATTGTCCGATGTGGCCTCTGATGATCATGAAGCACCAGAAATATGGAGCTCCATAGAGAAGCATTGTAGCCAATCACAGCAACAAATCCATTCAGCTGCTGCTGTGACATCAACCTTTTGGTTCTAGTCGGGGTTATAGTTGGGGTTACAATAGGGGTTACAATAGGGGTTATAGTCGGGGTTACAGTCGGGGTTACAGTTGGGGTACAGTTGGGGTTATAGTTGGGGTTACAGTCGGGGTTATAGTTGGGGTTATAGTTGGGGTTACAGTCGGGGTTATAGTCGGGGTTACAGTCGGGGTACAGTTGGGGTTACAGTCGGGGTTACAGTCGGGGTACAGTTGGGGTTATAGTTGGGGTTACAGTCAGGGTTAAAGTCGGGGTTATAGTCGGGGTTATAGTTGGGGTTATATGATGATCATGAAGCACCAGAAATATGGAGCTCCATAGAGAAGCATTGTAGCCAATCACAGCAACAAATCCATTCAGCTGCTGCTGTGACATCAACCTTTTGGTTCTAGTCGGTGTTATAGTTGGGGTTACAATAGGGGTTACAATAGGGGTTATAGTCGGGGTTACAGTCGGGGTTACAGTTGGGGTACAGTTGGGGTTATAGTTGGGGTTACAGTCGGGGTTATAGTTGGGGTTATAGTTGGGGTTACAGTCGGGGTTATAGTCGGGGTTACAGTCGGGGTACAGTTGGGGTTATAGTTGGGGTTACAGTCAGGGTTACAGTCG
>NW_017309828.1:27724-43315 GCF_000935625.1 Nanorana parkeri | reverse complement strand
GGAGAGAGAGGAGAGAAAACGGGAGAGGAGAGAGAGAGAGAAAACGAAGAAGGAGGAGAGAGAGAAGGGGGAATGCCCAAGTCTGCACCATCCCTAAAGGGTAAATTCACTTTCCCAAGTAATTTGGGAAAATCGTATTACTTGCACAAACCTGCCTCCTCCGACTCCCTGCTATACTTATCTTTTGGTGAACGGTCCTTCCTGTCCACCAGTACGGGTGTACTATCTGTACCATGCATTCTGAATTTCACTCGCAAATTGCAAGCACTCGGTCAGTGCAGTCACCCGACAGCGCTGACCAATGAGAAGCGCTTCGTAGCACTGCTAAATACGCTTTTGGTTAAAATTATTTTTTGTATCAGGACAAGTAGATTGTCATGAGGAACAAGTAGAACGGGCCCTGCTTTACTCCTTCGACAAGTAGTTTTTTTTAAAGATTTCTACATCCCTGCTTTATTTTACCATACCCATAGGGTGTATACATATTGCAGAGATGGTCCAATATGAAAAAAAAAAAAAGAGAGTTCAAAAAACGAAACTCTGCATCTGTGGCACATTATTAATGTTGGTAATTTTTTCGGTTTCCTTTTATGGATGTCCCAATACCGATACTAGTATCAGTGCCGATACAGTGTATTTTCAGGAGTACTTGTACTCATGAAAATCCCCCGATGCATAGACCCGATACCGTCTCTTTAAAATTTTTTCAAAGTGCTTTGGCCATTGCCCCGCATAGCCCCTCCCCCAGAATACCTCTCCACCAAATGCAGCCTCCCTCTCCGCTCTGACCTCTCTGGACGGAAGTGTGTCAGCGTGGCAGGCGGTAAGTGTTATGTGTGGACAGTCTCTTTCTCCCTGCTGGTGCTGGCTGCAGCGGTCTTTTGGTGATATATCACAATGTGTGAGATGTCCATGCTTATTTGTTTTATTAATGCATTCACCCGACGTACACAGACGTTTTCCCTCTCAATGATAGAAGAGAATGTCCATTCTGTGTGTTCAAGGGGGAGGAGAGGAGAGAAGCTGTAAATTTAGCCTACACACAGAATGGACCTTGCCTTCTTTCATTGAGAGTGAAAACTTTTGTGTATGTCTGGTGATGAGTGCATTATTAAACACATAATGGAGCACGGATAGCTGACACTTTGAGATATCCCAAAAGCAAACAGTTTCATCAAGTAGAAAAGGAATGGACACTTGTAACAATAGCCAGCCTGCTTTTGGATATTTTAAATTGCAATAGCCAATAGCAGGCTGGCTATTGTAGCCGCCCATTGTCTGCTGTCAATCAGCAGAGAGGACCTGATGGAGAACTTTGTCTTCAGTTCCCTCCTTTGCTGATTGACAGCAGGCAGTGGGCGGGTGGAATAGCCAGCCTGCTATTGGCTATTGCAATTTCAAATATATAATAGCAGACTGGCTATTGCTCCCAGCCACTGCCTGCTGTATTTACATTCAGTGAAGTGGAAAAGTGACACTAGAGGTCTAAAAGACCCCTAATGTCACCTTAAAGAGAACCTGTCACCTCCAATGCATGCAGCCCTGGTGAGAAACTGCCCTAAAATCATTAGTCTGTATTGGTTTAGAAAAAATGTCACATGTCCCTTTAAGAAAAAGTATCGGTAATTGGTATCGGCAAATACATGAGGGACAGTACTTGGTCTTGAAAAAGTGGTATCGGGACATCCCTAGTTTTATTGTATATTTTTAAGTCTCTATAAGTTTGGTAAGGGGTAAGTGGGTGAGGGCTGACAGCAGGCAAAATGTCTGTTCTCATCAGTGTGAAGCAGGGGAAATGGCCGAAAGCAGGGGAAACGGCAGGAATGGCTGGCTGCAGAGTACTCTGCCAGAGCTTATGGGGGGTTCTAAAACGTGTGTTGAGGAGTGAAACGTGCTGTTGTTCTGGCCTTTTGGCAGGATTGGCTGGCTATGGAGTACCCTGCCTGAGACGATGGGGGTCCTATAGGGTCTGTTCTTATCAGTGTTCAGTAGGGAAATGCAACGCTGTTTTGGCCTATTGACAGGAATGGCTGGCTGCGGAATGTCCTGCCTGATATATTTGAGTCCTAAAGGAGTATTTTCTTACCAGAGTTCAGGAGGAAAGGTGCTGCTGTTTTGGCCTTTTGGTGGGAATGGTTGGAGAAATTCAGTGTCACTAACTTTCTGTGTACTAAACAATCTTAAAAACGGTTAACGTTGCCAGATATCTTATATGTGCTACAAACCCACTCACCCTATGTAATGGAGCTGAGGAAAGAGGGAGATGCTTGTAGTCAAAATCAGGAGAGAAGCCTAGGGCAGGGCTGGACATATCCCAGGAGCCAGGTAGCCAATGCTCCTTAAAAATGACAGCCGGCGCTACATTTTGGAGGTTCAATGGAGCTGGCTCCCATCAAAATCCTTCTGGCTCCTGGAGGGACAGACTGGCACCTGAATTCAATTTGAATTTGTCCACCCCTGGCCTAGGGTAACAACGCTGCTGCTTCTCCATACAGTACAGTGAGTGGTCACCCTAGGAATGTAAACAAAAAAGGAAAAAAGCCCAAAAAACACCAATGCAGCTGCCACATTTATTGACATGTAAGATGCTTTAAATTTTTGTTTTTAGGTTTAGATATGCTTCAACAAATACATTAAAAGACTCAGCGAACCTTTTGACACGCATTTATATAGTAGATTTCACAACTATGGAAAACGGAGTAGCAAAATGAGTAGCTCATACAGCTATTTGGATTGCAAACAATTAAAAATAGATTTTTTTTCTGTTCATTTTAAGACAGCATGCATCTATACGATAGCAGTAACCAAAAGTGCAGGAATTACTCACACACAAATTTCCATTTGCCTAAAAGCACAACCAAAATTGTGACCAAATACTTAAATGACAAAATAATAAAAAACATATTAAGGGCTCACTCACACCAGTTGCGGTGAATTATGCTTTTCTGCACTAAATCAATGCCAATGACCGCAAGGGTGAACAGAAAACAACTTTTTCTATGTGCCCCATTCACACCACAATGCTGGTGTGATGTGTGCTGTGGTGCACAGAATGGCACCGGAGAGCTGAATAAAAAGTGTACATTTGTTATGTACATACGTACACAGTGTAACAACGCAAGGCACCGCTGCAGAATGCGGCCACCCAGCTGACAACAGCCACAGGCTAAAAAGCAATATTTTAGCATGCAGCTGGTGTGAACCAGGCCTAAGACTAAATGAAGCAAATATTTACACATTTGTTGAAGTTGAAACTTAAAGAACTATGGAGGCGACTGAAAATCACTCATCCTCATAGTTCGAGCCGACCTGTGACAATGAAATGGTCACACGTCGGCTCAATAGATCGGGAAGTGACGAACACATATCGTCGCTTGCTCACTTCTCAACTTCATCTCCCGGCAGAGAGCAGTGACTGTCGGTCACGGCCCCCCTGCAGGGATTCTCCTGACTGGAGGAACGGACGGGGAGGGTACAGCTGGCTCTGCCTCTAGATAAGCAGAATCAGCTGTCATTCACGCAGCTGGGTGGATCTCAACAGCATTGTCGGGATCCGTACTGGCTGTGGCGGTCTCAGTATACCGCCAGCTGTAGCTCACGATATACCGAGCTTCAGGTGGACGCTAGTACATGTCCTCCCGTGACCCTTAAGAGAACTATGGGGAAAAATACTTACCCCATAATTCTCTTAAATCTTTGTGGCAAAGCACTAAATTATTGCAGAAAAAAAACTCTCTCTCTCAAAAACCAATGAAAAATATACTGTATGGTCAAACATTTAGCAACCCTTTTACCATCACCATCTGGTACTCAGCAAAACTAAAAGGCACACAGGTAACAGGTAATACAAGCAAAAAAGGTTTCTTTTTAGTAGAATAGGGGACGATTCCTATTTTGCTGACCATTGACCATGGTCAGCAAAATAGGAAGTGAGGGTAAATCATTCTAATGGAACCCTGGAAAAGAGCAAAAACCAGACAGGAATTCTAGCCCTTTCACGCTTACCTAAAACTAGAACGTAATGGAATAATAATTGGAATTATATAATTTTTTTTTAGCTTGATAAAAACGTTAATGTTTGGGGACCACTCAACCTTTTGTGTTGGGCTCCAAGTACATTGCACCAAATGAGCTGAATGCTTTCAAATGCATTAGTTGAGAAAGCTATGTGACAGAATTACATTACAATCAAGAATCAAAATTGATAGGACCCTTCCAGATTAAAGTAAAATAAGGAAACAAATTACTAGTCAAATTAATTTGTCAGTAGCAACTATAATGCTCCACTTTTTGGACTTAGGATAACCACTTCCATGAAATACATATATATTTTTGTAAAAAAATGAAGGAAATTCTGCAGAGTCTGATGCTTAAAACCTGGTGGGGGCTAACTGCCCCATTGTCCTTGCATTCTTTCCCATGCCCTTTGTCTATGATCAGGGGTCAAGCAATGTCCAATAACAAATTCTGTTTCCTTTATACGACGCTGAAACCGGCAGCGGTCGCGGGCTAACTCCTCCCAGTGACCTTTGCGCTCCTCTTCATTGCAAACATAGTGTATGGTGACATTTTCATGGAAGGTCACCTATAAAAAAAAAAAAACCATACATGATGAGAAGCATGTTTAGCAAACCAAACTAAACTCCAACAGTAGTGAAGAGTACTATTTAACTGATTCCTGCCCATAATCTGTAGATTAAGGTTGCCATGCACAATGCCCCATGCTAACTATACACTCATCTACTGTAAGCTACCAGGTTTCACTTTGTATGGTTGCTAGCTACTACTGACAGCTTCAGTCCCACTAACAATCAGGAAGCAATACGAGTGGTTCCTGATCATGTGTTCACTGTGAGCTATAACATATTGATCGCATGTAAAAAACTGAAGGCATCGTTCAGAAAAAAAAATGGTTCCAGATTACAAAGGCCACCGCAGGCTATATATGACAGTGTGCCTCTGTTTAAAATGCATGTGTAGGCTACATCTAAGAAAACATATTCAGCACACGTATATTTTCCCATGGTATGCCTCTTATAAAAACACTGCAAGTGTTAAAAAAATGACTGATAATCCTGCTTAAAAAGCAGTTAAATCCTAAACTTGCTGTGGTGGGCTGACAAGGCTGTTGACAGAAATAACAGGCATGCTGAGAGTTATAGAGGATAGGGGGGGGATGTGCTTAATAAAGCTTCTTGCTTACTAAAGTTCTTGATGAACCAACCAAAATTCACTCAGTGGGTGGCCCTGTTTGCCGTTTTCCCGCCCTACATACTTTGAATTAAAAAAGAAAATTGAAAAAGCTGTCGGCCGAACAGCATTTGGCACCTTATCAAAGCTGAATGAAAAAAAACTCTACTAGTGTATACCCAGCTTTAGTTAGGAAAAGGAGAACCCATGCAGGCCTAACACACTGCTCAGGATTTTAGTGCAACAGCGGCAGTGTTGTCAGCCCACTACAGAAACATGGAAGCCGACTGGATTTCTGGAAAGATCATCAGAAACTCAATGTTTCTGAAGGACATAATATGAGGAAAGATGTAAGGAATGTTACATACTTTAAAACTGTAATTGTCTGATACAGTTATAGTATTTGGAGGGAGAGAGAGGGAGAGGGAATTAAACAGTGTACCAAACTATTATAATTTTTTAAATAACGTACTTTTTAATCTTTACTTTATATAAGAACATTTTAGGTAGAAATGAGAAAGATAAATCACCATCCCCACAATTGTACACATCAAAAAATTTAAATGCACATCAAGCTGAACACTAAGAATCAAACTGATAAAGAAAACTATGATAAATAGCTGGTGCTACAGGATGCTTTGTGGTAGAGCAGTCCATTCATTTCAGTGGTCTGCCTACCGCAGCTAAATCACAGTCAAAGTGTGAGCACCATTAAAAGAAAAAAAAAAAATCGTATTGCACGTCGGTAATGGGTACCGTGTTTCCCCCGAAAATAAGACACTGTCTTATATTTTTTTTGGCTCAAAAAAAAAAAAACACACTAGGTCTTATTTTCAGGGTGGGTCTTTTTTTTTTTTTAAATTTAAAACAATCCACACTTATTCATGTAAAAAAAAAATATGGTGGTCAGTGCAATCAGGGGTGCCGTACCTTTCCAAGAGCAATTTGGTAACCAATCGCTGGCCAGGATGAGCGAAGTGCGCTTTCACTATCGATGGAGTGCCTTTGGTATCACTCTGCCTGTGACAGGAGCCGGCGCTATAGAGGAGGAATCGGCTTATGCGGCTCTGCCCTCTCCGGTGCCGCCTCGCTTCCTCTAGCGCTGGCTTTGTTGGCTCCGCCGATTCTCTCCCGCCTTTCTTCAAGTTCCCCCTTATGCCACCACCGGCCCTGGGAATGGTCCCAACTAGGTCTTATTTTCAGGGAAACCGGGTACCATGTGATGTGGTGCGATACAATGTAAATGTGATGGCTAGGTGTGTTGGGGTGCCATTAAGAAATAATGCAACAAACAAAGCGGGATCTCGTGTTGCATCGCACAAGCTACCGCATCTCAAATACATGAGCAGGGGGGGGGGCTAAACCAGAAGTGTGAATACTCAAACAAAAGGTCACGTCTTTAAAAAAAAAAAAACAGCATAGTAACACCAAGTAGTTGCAGAAACAAAATTATGAAGTGCCATTTTCGTGCAGCTTGCCTTTTCTGGTTTTCAAATATCCTGTTTAAAATGTTTGAATTCAGGGTTGTGCTGATTCACCAACTGGGTTATCTGAGACCCTAAATAAGTGAAATCAGACACTGGGTGAAAAATGCAGAATCAGGCATCTCTGCAGTACATGCAAAGCTGACAAATAGCTGCATTCTCATTAATATTACCCCGATAGTCCTTTCTGTTTAGCACAACATATTGATCTTCCATTTAGAAATCTAAAACATTCACTGTAATGGTGGATGTACGCTAAACCAATCTGCAAGTGACCATATATTTTATTAACCTTACAAACATGTTTGAAGCAACATATTCCAAAGTTATATTCATGCCTTTTCTAACAATAATTCACCAATTCTGGCAAAAAAACGGAGAAGACTAACATAAAATAACTAATATTTAGAATGTTGTGGAAATTTTATTATATGGAATTATGTAGACATTGTATTCTAGGATGTGTGTGTTTTGGGGATTGTCATCTGTCTCCCTGTGTCGGATGTAACCGTAGAACGCTCTAGCAGAGGGTACTTGGGTTGAATCGGGACCAGCGGTAAAACCGTCAGTATGAAAACCTTCTCATGGGCTTGGAGACATGTTCGCAGTGTGTGGGGGCGCTTGCCGGTTTGTGAGCCCTAAGTGCAACGCGCTGGGCTTCTTGCCTTCAAACGTATGTACACATTAGCGAAGCAAAGTCCGTATAACGAGAGATACGTATTATACCTCTATTGCGGACTTGCTATCCATTTTGGAAACATATCTGCTTTTATAAGAAGACACTGAGATCTGCCTTGCCAGTATACTCATACCGTATATATAGATAACCGCATTAAACCTGTAAGAACAAGTAGAATGACCGTACTAGATACTGGTCACTCTGAGCAGTATTGAATGGGGTACATGCTGACAATGATGGGGGATGGGCATCCACATGGCCGGTCGGGACGATGAACATGACTCATCCTTCCTTGTTTTACAGGGATGAGGTGTGTGCATTTCACTGTTCGGTCATGTTGGTGTATTCCCCCTTTCCTTTTGATATGTACCTGTACTTTCTGGGCTTACTGGCTGATGTTGTAAAGCCGTCTCCCACTGGGCGTCGTCCTATTGCCTTAATAAATGGAGTTGGGGGGGTCTGTTCAGCCCTTTTTTACACTGACTCCAGCTTGAACCAGCATCGTGTCTGACTCTCTCTGGCGCTAAAGAAGTACTTCATCCCTTATACAGAAAGAACTGAATGCAGCGTGCTTTTAACAGCGACAGGATTGTTTGTGCTGGGCGCATTTTAATACCGAACGTGTATCTTTTAGTGCACCGGAGATTCCTGCGCAAAGTCCAACCAAAATATCCATGACAAGAAGGTGCGAGAAAGGTCAGCAAAATAATTGCAGAGCCCATTTTATGCACCACAATCCTCTTCACAGCACAATGAAAGTTTAACTAAGAATCTCCAGTTTCTTGGTTCCGTGCAATACCAATAGAAGCTGCCGTTCAAAAGCGCACAGTAAGTGCGTCACTGTGGCTCCAGATGCTGGCCACGTGGAACAAAAAACTGCCTGCTCTCCAATGACATCAGCCTTTAACAAACTTTGTTCCAGCACAAGATTAGTTTGCCTAGAGCCACAAAGGACTTAATCATATGAATGATAGGAATACCTAAGCCTAACCATTTTTCAGAAAGTCAGCATTTGCATATGTTGTTTACAGGCTCTAGTAGTGTTTTGAAGATGATTCATCCTTAGCTGTAGATCTAAGATATAACACCTTATGATACAGTTTCATCTGTTAGATGAAGCAAACACTTTAGTGCATATTTAAAAAATGTAGGTGGTACATTTTTGAAAAAGGGTAAACAACCAAATCTTGTGATCCCCATGCAAATCCAGTTTAGCTTATGAACACACTTGTACACTCTTTGGTGCTCCCTTTCTCGTGTCATAGCTTTTTCTCTATCCCTACATAGCAGGCGTCAAAACTAATGCTTGTCAAAACTAATGCTTGTCAAAACACTGCTTGATTTGCATCCAATTCCTGAAATGAAAACCAAAAGCTGGGGGGTCTTTTATCAACTTCCACTGAACACCAATGTTGGGGGCTGACTTTTATTACTCCCACTGAACACAAATGCTGGGGCATCTAGTATTTCCACCAATGACTGCCGGGGCTTTTATTTATTTTTTACTTCCACTGACCAATGCAGGGTCATGTGTACTTTCAGCAACTACTGAGATTGTTCATTTATTACTTCCATTGATCACCTGTGTACACAAAGAAACATAATGAGGATGTTAGAGCCACAAGCTCTAATGAACCCGTGGTTCATTAGAGTGGCTGAAAATTAATATGGTCCAGAAAAATAAAATTTTGCAAAGGTGGAAATACACTTTAGGCACTACGTTCTAGGACACCTAGGAGGATGTAAAAATGTGTCCTGAGAGTAGATACCATAATCCCCATAAAGGCACTATTAGAAAATATTTATAGTGGATAGGTAGAAGCTGTCAGCTTCTCCAACCTTATTCACCTACCCAATCCTTAGGTCCGGCTGGCTGCGACAGTGCTCCCTCCAGCCTTTCTCCTCCGCTGTAGCGATCTTATGTCCCTCACATCCTATATATTGTATAGAACGTAATGGCTGGAGGATCTTTAGTCTGCTACAACAGAAGGGGAATGAGGAGGAAGGGACTGGTCTAAGAGCTGGCCGGCTCCGAAGTGAGTATAAACTTTTGTTTTTCCTAACCTAGATACAAATGAGCACTTAACCCTTGCAGTGCAAGGGTGAAGAATGTTACATAGTCAGTTTGAAAAAAGACACATGTCCATTGAGTTCAACCTATAGAGATATGCAGAAAAAAAAAAAAAGAGAAGAAAAACCTGAACAGAACGCTATGCCCACAATTACCCCCTGTTGACCCAGAGGAAGCAGAAAAAAACCCTATAAAGCATGGTTCAATTTGCTGCAACAAGGGAAAAAAATTCCTTCCCGATCCCATAAGGCAATCGGATATTCCCTGGATCAACAATCTCTGATGCCTAATATACCTATAAGAACTCAATAACCAGTAATATTCTGTGCATTTAAGAATATATCCAGATGTTTTTTAAAACTAGAGCTGCAGCTAACAATTATTTTCAAAATCGATTAGTTAGCTAAGTTCGATTAATCGGATAAAAAAAAATCTTCCTCCAGACGCAAAGAGTGCCCCCTTGTCCTTTGCAGTGACCTTAACGTGAATAAATTTGGCACCAAGCTCTTTATATGGACCATTTATGTATTTATACATGGTGATCATGTCCCCCCTTAATCACCTCTTCTCCAGCGAGAACAAATTCAGTTCAGTTAATCTTTCCTCACAGCTGAGCTCCTCCATGCCTCTTATGAGTTTAGTCGCTTCGCTGGACTTTCTCTAGTTCCACAAAATCCTTTTTGTGACCTGGTGCCCAAAACTGAACTGCATACTCCAGATGAGGTCTTACTAATGCTTTGTACAGGGGCAGGATTATGTCCCTATCTTTGGCGTCTATACCTCTTTTAAATACAAGAAAGTATTTTGCTTGCTTTAGAGACTGCGGCTTGACATTGCATTCAGTCTATGATCTACCAGAACACCCAGATCTTTCCCCACCATTGACTCCCCCAAACATACTCCCCCTAGAGCAGGGGTGCCCATTAGGTAGATCGCAAGTTGATGCTGGTAGATCACGAAGGGTGTGAATGGTGGCCCCTATATTCCATTTTAGTATATTTATTTAGCTGTGCACACGATTATGGATTAGCCTGAGTCTGCTGTGCCAAGCTCCCTGACACCTTTCTGGTGGTTGAAGTGCTATGTATTACATCAAAAAATATTAGTTTACACAGCCTGTTGCACTACGCTGTTTGCAAAATACAGCAAGGTGAGGGGGGGGGAAGAGAGAGAGAGAGAGAGAGAGAGAGAGAGAGAGCCAGGAAAGAGAGAGCCAGGAAAGAGAGAGCCAGGAAAGAGAGAGCCAGGAAAGAGAGAGCCAGGAAAGAGAGAGCCAGGAAAGAGAGAGCCAGGAAAGAGAGAGCCAGGAAAGAGAGAGCCAGGAAAGAGAGAGCAAGGAGCGAGAGCAAGGAGCGAGAGCCAGGAAAGAGAGAGAGGAGAGAGCGCGAGGGGGGTTTATTTTTCGTTGGTAGATCTTATGTAGCTTGTCATTTGAAAAGTAGATCTTAACAGAAAAATTGTGGGCACCCCTGTCCTAGAGTATAGGACGCATGCATGTTTTTAGTCCCCAAGTGCAGAACTTTACATTTGTCAACATTAAACCTAATTTGCCAAATAGATGCCCAATCATACAGTGCATTCAGATCTGCTTGTAAGTTGGTGACATCCTGCAAACACAGAAATAGTACTTTTAATCCCCAACTCCATGTCATTTATAAATAGATTAAACAGTAAGGGCCCTACACTGAACCTTGGGGGATGCCACTAACAACCTCAGACCATTCAGAGTACGAATCATTGATCACTACTCTCTGAATACGGTCTTTAAGCCAGTTTTCTACCCAATTACAGATGGAATTCTCTATACCTACTGACCTTAACTTATACATTATCCGCATGTGGGGAGCGGTGTAAAACGCTTTTGCAAAGTCCAAGAATACTATAGCCACAGCCATTCCTCTGTCCAATTTATTACTCACTTCCTCATAAAAAGAAAGTAGGTTTGTTTTACAACTTCTGTCTTTTGTGAATCAGTGCTGACTATCGCTTATGACATTTTTAAGCAAAAACAATTGCATGTGATCTTTGATCAAACTTTCAAGTATCTTCCCAACTATTGAAGTTAAACTTACAGGTCTGTAATTACTTGGTAAAGACTTTGATCCCTTTTTAAATATAGGCACCACATTGGCTTTGCGCCAATCCACCGGTACCAAGCCAGACGTTAGAGAGTCTCTAAAAATTAAATACAATGGCTTTGAAATTACACAACTCAATTCTTTGAGGACACGCGGGTGTAAGCCGTCTGGTCCAGGTGCTTTGTTCACCTTAATTTTGTCTAACTGTTTCTGGACCATATCAATAGTCAACCATTCTGGTTCAGTAGAGGCTATGGTGCTGGCATCCCCATTATGGACTTGAGTTACATCGTGTTCCTTGGTGTGCACAGAGCTGAAGAAAGTATTTAATAGATTTGCTTTCTCTTTGTCCCCAGTTACCAATCTTTTAAGGGGCCAACATGCTCAGACCCGATTTTTTTTACTATTAATATATTTAAATAATTTTGGGGGGGTTAATCTTGCAATCATTTGCAACCTGCCGCTCGTTTTGAACCTTTGCAAGCTTTATTTCCTTTTTACATATTTTATTATATTCTTTGTAGCTTTGAAATTACAACAGTGTTCCTTCATTTTTATATTTTTTAAACGCCCTTTTCTTATTGTTTATGGCTTTTTTAACATTGGATGTCAGCCACATGGGTTTTACTTTTAGTCTTTTAATTCCAGTAAGCGTTATTGCTTACTGGAATATATTTTGCCGTATGGTTGCGAACAATTGTTTTCAAACATTCCCATTTTTGTTCAGTGTTTTTTAATGAAAATATTCCCTCCCAGTTTAAGTCTTCAAGGGCAGCCCTCAGCATGGGAAAATTAGCTTTCCCGAAGCTAAAGGAGAACTACGGGGTTAGGGCTTTTCCCCATAGTTCTCCTTAGGTAACGGGAGGACACAAACTAGCGTCCTCCCGTCACCCCAGGCTCAGTATACCGCGAAACAAAACACAAAAATTCCCCAGCCCCAGCCTGCAACCAAACAAGTAGCCCTGTCAACAGTATGCGTTAAAATCAGAGGTTTTAGTTGCACAAACTTTTGGCCAAAAATATGTAGAAGCCACACTGCCGCGCCAAGGCACCTCTGCAAAGTGTGGTCCTAACTATGTATCCGAGTCTCCAAGTGTGAGCATATTAATGAAGTTGATAAATTACATGCAGGTGTACCTGTGTTTTGTATTGTTGTAAGCCTTCCCAATGTGCGCCCTGCTATAAAGGCCGGTTATAGATTCATGCATGTACCATTTTTTCCTCTTTTCAGTATACCTCGAGCTGTAGCTCGCGGTATACTGAGACGCTGCAGTATGCCCCGTCAGCGCTGGCGGAGCGGGGGGAATCCAGCCCCTCCCATCACGGCAGAGAGCCGTGACAGGATCGAGAGGTGAGTGAACGCCGGTATGTGTTCGCTCACCTCCCGATCTACTGAGCCGACCTGTGAGTCTCATTGTCACAGGTCGGCTAGAACTATGAGGTGAGTGAAAAGCACTCACCTCATAGTTCTCCTTTAAGTGTTTTTATTTTTCCAGTATGTGCATGTTGTTTACAACTTAAGTTAAATGAAATCATATTATGGTCACTGTTACCCAGATGTTCTTTTATATCATTATTTCTAATAAGCTCTGCATTGTTTGAGATTACCAGATCCAGCAGAGCATTATTTCTAGTTGGGGATTCTACAAACTGTACCATCAAATTATCATGTAATAAGTTTATAAATGTCCGCCCTTTTACTGTTCCTGCAGTGCCATTATACCAGTCAATGTCAGGATAGGAAAAATCTCCCATTAATACTACTGTCCCTGCCCTTGCAGCCCTTTCTATTTGTTTAAGGAGCTGAGTCTCTATCTCTTCAGTAATGCTGGGGGACCTGTAACAAACTCCAACAATTACCTTTGCATTATGCATTCCAGTATACAACTCCACCCAGAACGCCTCAGCACCATCACACTCACCATCAAAGTCCTCTTTCACACTCACTTTAAAATCACTTCTCACATAGAGACAACCCCCACATCCTTTTTGTTTTACCCTGTCTCCCTGAAAGAGACTATAGCCAGGAATATTAACAGCCCAATGTAATTGCTGTATCTTTTGCTGTAGTACAATCAGTACTATCATCTCCAATGTTTGTGCGCAACATGGGAATTTCCTTATCCAGTTTGATTTCCCTCCCCCCATCTTCCCCTGTTCCCCCCTCCATTATAGCCGGACCCCTGTTTGACATATCTGCCCCATTATATTCCATCTTTCCCTCCCCTTAATCCTAGTTTAAATACTCCTCCAACCCTCCCATGAACTCCTCCCCTAGCACAACAGCCCCCCTTCCATTTAGGTGCAGACCATCTTTAGCATATAGGTTGAAAAGTCGGCCCAGTGCTCTAGAAACCCAAAGCCTTCCCTCCTACACCAGGTCTTCAGCCATGCATTTAGTTCTCTAAGCTCCCGCTGTCTGTCCTGCGTTGCACATGGCACAGGCAATATTCCAGAGAATATTACCTTGGAGGCCCTTCCCTTCAGCTTGCAACCTAGTTCTTTAAATTGATTTTGAAGGATCCTCCATCTTCCATGTATTCTGTCATTTGTCCTAACATGGACCAAGACAGCTGGGTCATGCCCAGACCCTCCCAGTAATTTGTCCACCCGGTCCACCACATGCCGAACCCTGGCACCAGAGAGACAGCAAACCATCCAGTTGAGGCGATCCGGGCGACAATCAGTCCTCCGAATTATAGAATCCCCTACTACCACAACCTGTCTAGGCCTTCCTGCATTACCCTCACCACCCGGACTAGATGTGCTGCTCCCGGCTGTTAGGGGTAGCAGTGACATCTAGGGCTGGCAATTCTGAATCTGACACCCGCACATTTTCACCCAACTTAGCAAATTTGTTTGGGTGCACAAACACAGGGCTGGCCTTCCTCTTCTGTGAGCCCCTGCCACTCCCTCTAGCTACAGTAACCCAGCTTCCTACCTGATCATCCTAACGTACCCCTCCACTCTCCACATCAACCCCATTAACTGCCTGCTCAGTGATCAGTAGACTCCTTTCAAGGTTGTCAAGTCTCCTCAGTGTTGCATTCCGCTCTTCCAGATCTCTAATATGAGCTCCCAGATCTCTAATGTGAGCTTCCAGAAGTGCAATCTGCTCACATCTGTCACAGCGGTATTCACCCTGGAGCTGTGGCTCCATTTGTGCATACATGTGGCACAGTGTGCACTGAACAAACCCTTCAACCATGCTAACAAATATGATCCCAGTTGCAATATTTATATAATTAGTTCCGAGTTCTGCTGTAAGGATGAAGTTCAGGTAAACTGCTAAATACAAGGGAGCTATTTTACCTGCCAAAGGATTTGCATTTCTGTCCATCCAGTCCTGATATTTGTCTGTTACACAGCACAGCCCTCTCTGGCAGGGAAGAAGACCTGATTTTTCTCTGCTGCAGTTGAACTTATGGGTCTTGGCCCTACCTCAGCCTGTAACTGATCAGTGAAAGAAAGAAAAAGCAGCACACCAATAAGATCACCTCTCTGCACTCTGCTCTCATCTCCTAACAGCATGCTATAACATGAGCATTGCAAAACAGCTGATTGGCTTATTGAGTTGTTTCTCCCTTAGCCAGTCTTAATTCTAGTGTATAGTGATTGCAAGAGGTTGATGCCAAGTCAAATTTAGGTATGTACATTGCAGGCATTTAAAACAAACAAAACGAGTGATGTGTCAACCTTTTCATGGCCACAGCAGAACCGGCATGTAAACAGACTTAAGGCCTCTAAAGATTCATACATATTAGCAGGATAAAAGAGAGTTTCATATGAGATGCCACTTGATATACAATTATGCCCCCATCAAAACAGAAAGGGGAGTACTGAAAAGGTGAGGAACTTTGGGTATAACATTTTTTACTTAAACACATTCCTCCATAACCACAAAGGTTATAATTCCACTTTCTGTGCAGCAAGTGCTTTTGTAAACCAATTATAACCTTGTACACCCATCAACCTCATAACTGGGCTGCATATAACATTTGCAGAGAGCAGAGGTGTGGGTGGGACCCAGTAGGTCCTCCTACTACAGGCTGCATGCAGAAAAGTATATGGGGGGGGGGGGGGAACCAG
>NW_017309828.1:12744-27694 GCF_000935625.1 Nanorana parkeri | reverse complement strand
ATAAATCCATTTGGCTTTTTTATTTTTGTTACTTAGACTTTTTTGGGGGTTTAAACATATGCATTACTGCATTTAATTATCTAGCTGTAGTAATAACCAACTGAACTTACTATGATATTACCAAACGCCCTATGAGATAATTATTTTCTTTCTAAATACAAACAAAACATTCCTCTATGTGCCTTATGACTTATTTTTTTATTTTGTATTTCCTACTGCTTATTATGCTTGGTGTTGGTTCCCAGTAGACAACTGTGTCTGTCCTACAGTTACATCATCTTGATCTTGTAAAAAGGTTCCGAGTTTCAGTCCTTTGCATCAGTCTCAGTATTATCTCTCGGGAAGTCATTACCAGGAATGCTTTTAAATGGCTACTACAGTTACAATAACAATGCACCTTTATCTATTCAGAAAGGAAATAATCTACCACTGATATTCATTTTCAGTTTCAAAATTATCTGAAAGGTCCACCAATGATTAGCCTTGCTTTCAAACCATATGGTCAAATACAGCAATGGACAGTAGTGGCAGGCTTTCAGTGTGCGTTCGAAGCATGTTTGGATCCATCACAGTAAACGTCCTTTATCTCCTTTCTGTTCTTATCATCATGGCACCAAACCTGTAAGAAATAAATGCCAACAGGCCCACGTAACAAATAAGTTGAGGAAGATCTCAGAGAGTGGCTTGATGCAACTTGCAACCAAAATTGGTATCAGAAGAGGACTGAACATCTATCTGATAAAACTTAAAATGTATGAACAGAAGGCCAGGGCCACCTAGCAAAAAATGGGAAACAGATGTCCGATACTTGGAAGACCAAAGTCAGATGAAATGTGCTTTGACAGGAAAGGATGGGTGGGATGAGACACCGAATCCATTCGAAAAGAGTGGATTGAGAGGCAAATGACAAAGAATCACACTGTGTAAAAGACTGTGGTGGAAAGATAGACTCGAACAGCGTGTACCAGGTCAAGATAGTGGAGATCAATCTGCTTAGGATGTTTAGGTGCATTGCTCTGGTAAGGTGAAATTATAAACCTACCTCAGGAAGAAGTGAGGCATAATCCCTCAAGACAATCCTGCCCCTGAGCAACACTAAGAAGGTCGCAACTCAGACATTAACCGCGCAGAGCAATGACAAATGCAACCTATGAGTTAGGGTAGAAAAAGAGAGATCCCTGCTAGGGTGTTTTTTGCAAAACCAACAAAAGCAGAGTACAGATGTGTAGGTATACTTTCACCAAAGAATGACTAGAGCTGAAACCTGGTCTAGATTTGGCTGACAGAGAGAATTCATTCCATGGAGAACTTTCTGGGATGGAAATCTCTGGCTTCGCACCAGAAGATAGCTTCCTAAGTGTGATACTAGACTTTGCAAGAAGTTGATTTCCTAGCTTTTAAGAGCATAGGGATGACCGGGCCTGGTAGCCCCGTCCCTTAAGGTCATTGACCAAAAAGCAGGATGGTGAACCAGTCACCAGAAGATCTGGACAATCCAAGGAAGGCCCATGTAGAGTCTGCCAAGAGCCCTACTATCTCCGAGTACCAATTCCTCCCGGGCCAGTTCGGTGCAATGAAAGATTTGATCGGGTAATTCCATTTTCCCATATTACCTGGGAAAGTGAACTTACCCTTTAATGCAAATTGTGTGTTTTTTTTTACTTTATCACTTATTTTTTATATATTTTTTTAAAAAATTTTTATTATTTTTTTCAGTTAATTTTATTCCTATGGAATAGGAATATGTGATATTTTGGAGGTGACAGGTTCTCTTTATGGAACGCGCCCTCCAACACAGAACAGATGTTCTGTGCCGTTCCTGACAGCTGAGACAGGTGGCACTGCGATTACAGCGCTCTGGTCTCAGTGATCACATAGAGCAGAGCAAAGAACAGCGTTCTTTGCTCTGCTCTACACTCCCTATGGTGAGCTCATGTGCCGTGGTCCCAGGTCCCCCAGCGGAGTGGGGGGACCCCGGAAACCATGGCCGGGGGGGGCGGCGGCGGCAGAAGATCACTGCTCGTTTTATACAAGTGATCACTTGTATAAAAACGAGCGGCGGCTCCATGCTGTACATTTAGCTCTGCTTGACCAAAGCAGAGCTAAATGTGCAAAAGAAACAACTCTCTTGGTGCCCGAAACTGCATGTCCCGGGCGTTGGGCAATAGGAATTCCACACCCCTGCATAGATCCTGGGCAAGGCTGTCCACAGTTATGTCCACAATTTCCAGGCGATGCATCAGATCTGGTGTAGATTTTGAGTCCATCTGAAGTTCTGCACTATCTGGCTGAGACTGGCAAAAAGAACCTAAGTCAACTGTTCCCTCAGTGGGAGATCATCCAAATATCCCACAATGGGGATGCCCTGAGAGCAAAGCAAGGCGCGAACAGGGCACCTTGGTGAAGTGGAAAGGCCAAAGAGAAGGGCAACTGTTTGGTAACGTTTGCCCAGAGCAAATGGAGATGGCATTGATGTGCCAGGATGATGGGGATGTATAATTAGGCATCCTTGATGTCCACTGAGGCCAGTCTCCTGAGTAAAGGGAGGCAAAGACCAACGGGGCAGATTCCATATGGAATTTTTGAGCCCAAAAGACACACGGCACTGTGGATCAGCATTACCATAACACAAGCTAACCTCCAGATTTGCAAGTTGCTTATTTACATTTTAATCTACCTTCAATTTTTACATTTTCGTAAAAAGGCTATACTATACTAGTGGTCCCGTGCTTTTAAAAATCTATGGTTTGGTGAGTTTTGTACAAACTAGAAAAAAAAGGGAAACAAAATTGCAAAAAGGGTCTGGCTACCTGCGGACAAAAGTGGAACACAAGGCTTGGAAGCGAAAGGATTAAGGACAGTTGGCAGAAACATGCAAATTAAATGTAAAAAGACAGACTTATCGGACACAAATTAGACAAGGCAATATAGTTAAAGGGAATGTCAAGCCAAATGCTTTTCTAGTTCTGGATAAAATGGGAAGTACTCCTGTTGGGTTATCAATTGCTATCTGAGGCTCTATTAAGGTGCCCATACACCTTACAATTATCTGCCGATTTTTGGCTGCAATCGCGTTTTGTCCTGAAAATCTGCACCTTGATGGGAAGTGCACAACCGCAATTACTGAACAACTGGCAGATTTTCGTCTTTCAAGCAGGCTAGAAAATTTTCATCTAGTTGGACAAAAAGTGACAGGATCAGTGGCGTTTTCGTACAACAAAAACCTCAACATGAAAACTGCATGTGCTCAAATGAAAATTTGGTCGTTCGATCAATGAAAATCCCCCAGTTAATGGTGCTGACGAATGATAATCGTGAACTACATTGGTCTGTACATTAGGGCTGCAGCTAACGATTATTTTCATAATCGATTAGTTAGCCGATTATTAACTTTGATTAATCTGATAGAATTTTAAAAAATACTGTCATTTATTTAAAATACACAACTGCAGCTTTACAGACATTGTTTACTTCAGCATAAAATGGTATGCACATTGCTTGCTAAAAAGTTTCCCTACGTTATGTTATAAAACATTTATTCTTACCCATATTTTTAGTAAAACATAAAAGTCGGAGCGACGTTTGCGGCGATATACAACATAGGCGCAATCGCCGTTTTTGCACGTAGGCGCACCCGACGGATATATGCGTGTGTATGTGGGATTTTTAGGATTCTTAAATTTTTGTATTACTTTTTTTTTTTTTACACACAACTTTATTGGTATTACATGGGGGGGGCTAAGAAGCCCCCTATGGGATAGCCAATTTAAATGACAGGTCCTCTTTATGGAGACATCAGAGGTCTCGAAGACCCCTAATGTCACCTAGGGACCCCCAGAGAAGCTGATGAAGCAGAGATCGGCTTCATCAGCTTCTCTAAGTGGAGAGTGACACTGAATGTAGGAAGTTATGTAATATACATCACTTCCTGCATTCGGGGACTGAGAGGAGATCAAAGGGAGTTCGTATACTGAACTCCCTTTGATCTCCTGTCACAGAGCCGTGCCGGTCAGCTGCTTGCATTAGCAGTGACAGCTCTAGAGACGCTCGATCGCTTGACTGTGTTAAGCTCCCGACAGGCCGTGTAAGTACAACGGCCGGCCGGGAAGCTGCTCGTTGGGCTCCACCGTCCTCTAGTTGGTGCCGGCTGCAGTGGTTTGTGTCCCCGCTGCCTCTGCCGACACAGGCAGGGAGAGCAGCGGGCATTGAAAAGGACACAGATTGCTGCAGCCAGCACCAGCGGAGACAAGGATAAAAACACTTTAGCAGAGCAAGGAAGAGTTATAACTTCCAATATTGTTTTTGTTGCCTGCTTGGCTTGCTGGTAACCACAACCTTCATTTCTATTAAGGGAATAACAGGTATCAGAAGTAGGGGAATCTTCCCAATGGGGTTATGGACAGAAATAAATCCCCAATAAAATATAAAAATTTTCCTTACCCATATAGAAATTTGGATGGTGTTAGCTTGTAGGCTAGGGTAAGGAAAACCTATACCAAGAGAAACATGTAGGTTTCCTTTCTAAAAATGCTACATGCCTGGCTGCCATGCTGATGCCTTTTCTTCCATACCTCGGCCCACCAACAAATGTAAATTGTGATAGCTGTCCTGAGTCTGCGACAGAAAAATATTGAAGCAAAAAACACCCAGGCAACCAGCCTTTTCAGAAGGAGACCAACAATTGCAACCCCTCATTTTTTTCTTGAGGGATGTACTTTCATTTCAGAGTTAAAGAAAACTCCCCCAAAGGCATAATTGCTATTTAGAACACTAAAGAAACTAATCTTATAGGAGAGCACTTTAATGAAATCTATGAAAATGTGACCTATGCCCTTACATCAGGTCCTTCTTTTTGGTAATATTTAGTTAGTTTATAAACCTTGTAAGGGTAAAGCACAAAGCTGAACAGTACAACATAAACATGTATAACATTTTGTTTATAGCCAAGAGGCCTTTACCTTTTTATGTCCAAGATTGGCACAATCTTCCAAAGGTACATTGTTTGTCTCTTTCAACCGCAGTTGCTGGAGCTCATACGGTTGACACGTAACTAACGTTACCATGTGATTTGGAATGCGCCTACAGACCACATTTGAATATGTGCTGGCAATGTCACTACTTTTTTTGTCTGATGTTTGAACAGGAGCTTTAAAGTAAAGAAGGTTGTAAGGATCATCCGATTTTAAAAATGCATTCCAAAGTTTTAGATTTTCCTCCTCATCAGCACTACTGCAGTCACTGTCACTGTCTGACTCTGTGTTACTCTCACACCAAGATTCTTCATCAGACTGATGCTGATCAAGTGTTTCCTGAGAAAGTGCGTTATCCCCAGTCATAGCACCAGTTTGCAAACTGGCTGTGAAATTCTGAAGATTGTAAGGATCGGCAGAACAAAAGTAATTCCACAGCACATCTTCAGGGACATCAGTTTCACTGTCTGTGACTGACATCATTCCTTCACTGTCAAATCCATCATCCTCCTCATGCTCCTTGTCCCATTTATCGCTGCTTGAGGTACTTATATCATCATCCTCATCACTCGCAACTGTCCCCAAAATATAACCAATATGCTTATTTGTGCAAAAGGTGACTGAAGAAGCAGGAATCTCATTTTTGAGATCGGAGTCCGTGTCACTGTTTTGGTCCTCATTTTTATTTTCTAAAAATGGACAAGCTGGCAGCCCTATTGGCAAGGAAAGTGCAGACTCTGTCCTTAAGTCACAGGTTTCAGGTGTTTCAATATTTGCGGTTGTACATTTTTGTTGAAGAGGTGGGTACTGCCAATATTCCAGACTATGATATCCTTGATCCTTATCAAGACTAGGTGGGCACTCATACTGGAAATGGCCTGACTTGTGCGCTTCCTCCACTACAACTGGCAGCTGGTCACATGAGCTACACTTCTCAATCATTTCTGGAAACTCTAGAACAACATCTCCCTGTGCCAAGCTAATATTTGATACCAGCTCACTCTGGGCGCATACTGTCCGACTTCGGCTTTCAAGACATTCAGACAAAGAAACGCCTAAATTCAGATTAGAAGCAGGCAAAAAGAAGCACACAGGGTCAGGAAGATCCTGCACATTTGTTTGACATTGTTCTCTTTCACTATCTTCTTCCTTGGCATCAGAGCCGAGACCATCTAAAGTCTTGTTCTGCTGCAGAAATGCAAGTCTCTTATTACGAATATGCTGAATCTCAAACTCACTCTGACTGGAGTTGTCCACAGTGTCTTCTACAGTTTGGTCATGTTTCCATTCAACTCTGCTGAGTACTCCACCTGTCTGTACATTTAGAATAGATGATATTATACCAAGGTTAGGAGACTCATGTTTCACTTTGCAGGGTTCGGTTGCATCATCAAGTATCCCGTCAGCAGAAGAGAAAGTATGACTGGCAGAGGCTGTTTTATTGCACTCTTTATCCTGCTTTAGCTCTGCAACATCCTTCCAGGTCAGTCCTGGCTCCCAAAATACCTGCATGTTATTATGAACCATAGTCTCCTGCCAGGTGGTCAGTTCATTCAATGCTGACTCAACATCTTTACCAGCAGAAACGCCTTTCCACGATTTCAGAAGGTCCAGCTCAACGCCAACTTTAGGACGAATTAGCTCATTCCAAGAGCCCAGCTCATCTAAGCATTCCCCCAGCTCCTCCCAAGATCCTGGCCGCAGACCGAGGACCTCCAACACCTCGGGCAGGTCCCCAGACCGCACTGACCTGTGAATCAACCACTCGGAAGGGAGAAAGGACGACGCTTCCCACGGCCCCATCAGATAAGACCAGGCAGCGCCCACCAGCTGGAAGAGACGATGCGGGAGCAAGCCGTACAAAAAGCGGCCTAGTAAGGCCCGCAGTCCCGGGGAGGACCTGTTGTTCCCGTGAGTAAACATCAGTCCGCGCCGGCACAGTCCCAGGATGTTTTAAAAAGGCGAGGAGTAGCCATGAAGGTGTCTGAATTGCAGGGCAACCAACGTACCGGACAGGTAATACACGCCGGCACCAATCTGACAGCTGGGAAGCTTGAAAGGGAATAAATTACAGAGGGCGGGGCCATATGATGCAAGCCTGTTAGGGAGAAGGAGGGGGAGGAAAGCGGACAGCAGGAACTTCCGCATGGAGTTATCGAGATACTGTCACATTTCCAGAGAGGGGAGGCGCGAACAAAACGTAACGGTGATCTGTCGACACTGAGAACTTATCGAGTTCTGCGACCGCCTGACTTCCGGTTTCGTTACAATTTCGTTCACATGTAGCGACTTATCGCGCAATTTTTGCTGCGCGATATCGTGAGAAGTCGCCGGCCAATGCTATTCAATGGAGCTGTCTTAACTCCATGTCGCGGTCGCTTCTACCGAACCCTTTTTTCGGCGGATTTTGCGCGATTTTGCTTTTTTTTCTATGGAGCCCGACGGAGAAGGTCGCGCTACCGTCGATGGATCGTCGCCCCGAAAGTCGCGCTATCCCGGCCGCTGCAAAGGTATGTTGCTACATGTGAACGGGGTCTTAGGCCCCGTTCACACTGAGCGATTTATCGCGCAATTTTTGCAGCGATATCACTCTATGTAGCTTCTCCAATACATTTCAATGGAGCTGTTCACATCTCGTCGCTCAATATCGCTTGTAGCTCGCCGCTGGTAGCTTGTCGCTCCTTGAGCGATATTGCTCCCGATTGCATACAGCCCAATAGGGACACGTCGCTCAATATCGCTCAAAGTCGCACGATTTTCATGTCGCTCAGTGTGAATGGGGCCTCAGAGGTTTGCCCAAGAAACTTGTTCTGCACGAGCGCCAGCCAAGGCATTGCCCTATACACATACACCACAGCAATGAAGTAATAAAATGAACTAGTGTCATAGTAATCCAGCACGTTATTAATCTCACGTGCCCCACTCAAGCTGCGGCCATATTGAGTGGGGCACGTGAGATTATTAACGTGGTGTATTACTGGGATCCTAGTTCATTTTATTACTTCATTGCTGTGGTGTATGTGTATAGGGCAATGCCTTGGCTGGCGCTCGTGCAGAACAAGTTTCTTGGGCAAACCTCTTAAGCCCCGTTCACATTGAGCGATTTATCGCGCGGTAATTCCCGCGATATCGCGGCAAATTACTGCGCGATATCGCGCTCCAATGCATTTCAATGGGGCAAAGGGTCCTGCTGTCGCGGGTTGTGTGTCGCTACAGCAGGACCCTTTTTGGAGCGGATTTAGTCGCGATTCAAGATTGCTCAATGCAAGCTTGAACGCGATGTTGCGCAATATGCAAATCGCGCGACAAACGCACGATTTGCATATCGCGTAGTGGGAACGGGGCCTTAGTTGTAACGAAACGGGAAGTCAGGCGGTCGATAAGTTCTCAGTGTCCACAGATCACCGGCTTTTTTTTTTAATCCTCTCAGTGGATTTGTTACTGAAACTCAGGAGTGTGTGTTCGTGTGCGCTAAAGAATAATCCTTTTGGAGGGACCATTCACACCATCAGAGCTGTAGCTAGCCTATTTTGCGCCCGAGGCAAGAACAGAAAATTGTGCCCCCCGCCCGATGTTTTTTTGAGGAAACGAAATAACCAGGAATTAATGATAGCGCAGCAGTGTCAGTTCTCCCGCCAGATGTCGCTGCAGCAGCCGCACCATCCCTAAATTTTACCAACTTGGCAAATTTTACCAACTTGGCAAATGTTACCAAGGGGTCCCGGCCCTATAAAGGTTGAGAACCACTGCTCTACTGTGAGCTCTTTTGCCGTGGTCACGGGTCCCTCAGAGGAGCGGGGGACCCCGAAAACCACGGCGGGGTGGGCCCCTGGACACGATCACCGCTGCTCGCCCAGCGCCCGAAACTGCATGTCCCAGGGGTTGGGTGATGGGAATTCCACACCCCTGCCCCTGGGACTACAGCTCCCAGAAAGCTGAGGCTCCACAGCTCCTTCCCACAGTGGTTGATATGGGGCGTAGTATTAAAGGAGAACTATGGGGTCAGGGCTTTTCCCTATAGTTCTAAGGGCTTGTTCACACCAAGCGCGGAGCAGGTGCAGACCGGATCAAAACTGCGTCCAATGTATTCCTATGGTATTTTGAGCTCCAGTTCACATCGCAGCGTGCAGATCCAGAGCAGGTAAAAAAACTGCAGCAGGCCCTATTTTAACTGCTCTGGATCTGCAAACGCATCAAAACACATTAAAAACGCATGCAAATGCCTGGAACGCACTGAAAGCCCATGTTAAACTAAAAAAAAAAATTTAAACCATAAACGCGTCAAAAACGCATCTAAAAGACTAGCGGATCTGAAACCTGACCGGATATGCTCTGCATTTGGTGTGCATTTTTTTTAGTTTAACATGGGCTTTCTCATGCGGCCAGCGCCGATCTGAGGAGCCAGCGGTGCCGCAGCATTCTCACGCTACCAGCGGTGAGAGCTGAAGAGAGGGACTCGGGAGCCGGCCAGAGGACATAGCGAGAGAGGTGTGGCCGTGAGGTGGAGGAGGCGGGTCCCAGGAGGCGGAGTCCAGCCCAGGCAACCTGAGGTGATCCCTGACGGGAATCAAATACTGTTCCCATTGACCATCCCCACGGCACGGCGGCCGCAGGCAGAGGACACTTAATAAACTTTTGCCGCACTAAAAAAAAATCTTCGGGCCGCAGCGCCCCCCCCCCCCCCCAACTGGCGAAATACCAGTGTCCTGGCTGCGCCCTTACCCAGCCTGCACCCGAGGCAAGTGCCTCACTTGCCCTTCCTACGGCCCTGCACACCATGTCCGGATCATCTCCAGACCAGATTGTTTCCGGACCCGAAATGCATCCTAATGCTACAATATGGGTAATAAATGGGTGTGGTTACTGGGGGTGTGGTCACTAAAGGGTGTGGCCACTGAGGGGTGTGGTCACTGAGGGGCGCTGTAAAGCTTTCTCGCACAGGGCGCCTAAAGGCCTAAGACCGGTCCTGTGCATCCCCATGCTATTTCTGGCACCAGCACACCCCGTTCCAGTCCAGAAAAATACTGCTTGACCTATTTTGTCTGGTCTGGAATGCATAAAAACAAATACAAATGCACTGGAACGCACCTGTAAGACCATTTTAAGCCAAAAAAATTAAATAAAAATTCCAAACGTGGCAAAATCGCAGTAAACACACAATGCACTAGTTCCAGATCTGGTCCAGAAAATGGTGTGAACCTGCCCGGAGAGTTATATTTTTTTCCCCTCTAAGGGCAGGTTCACACCAATTGCTGGACCAGATCTAGAATACAGTGCATTGCGTTTTTGCTGTGATTGGAATTTTTTTGTGTGCTTAAAATGGTCCTATAGGTACATTCCAGTGCATTTGTTTGCATTCCAGACCAGACAAAATAGGACAAGCAGTATTTGTCTGGTCTGGAACAGACTGCGCTGGTGTGAACAGAGGCCAGAAATAGCATAGGGATACATTAGGATGCATTTTGGGTCCATAAACAATTTGGTCTGGTCTGGAGATGATCCGGACATGGTGTAAATGGGCCCTCAATCAGTTTGATGTTTAGGGCAGGTTCACACCATTTTCTGGACCAGATCTGCAGTGGCGACTCTAGGAACAATATATAGGGGGGGGGCACATAAGATACCACAGTCAAAACTGGGGGGGCACTAATAATTTTCACCACCAAATCATACCATCAGGGGCGGATCCAGAGTCATTAAAATGGGTCTGTCATCCACATTGCACATTACTATGTTTTTTTGCTGTAGAGCATTGTGATACACATGATGCAGGCACAGAGTGAAGGATGGAGGGCCCCAGACTGAAGGTAGGGGGCCCGGGAACCTGCATTGTCAGCGGTTACCAGGGCCCCCTTCCTCCTGTCTGGGACCCCCAAGTGACAGAATGCTAGCGCCTAGTCACATCTGGAACTATGTGACCCTGGTAGTTCTCCCACTGTATAGAGGACTATAAATCCCAACAATACATTATACAATGCAGAATACCACCAGCTACAAAGCACTACAAATCTCAGCACTCAGCAATATATTATACAGCAATGCACAATACCACCAGCTATAGAGGACTACAAATCCCAGCAATACACTGTACAACAATACAGAATAATATAATTTGTTATAGAGCACTACAAATCCCAGCAACACATTATACAGCAACGCAGAATACCATTATCTATAGAGGACTGGTGCCGTATCCTGGTCCTCGGTGCCATGGAGCTCTGGGCCAGTCCCTGGGCACACTGGCCCGCGCCTGCTCCTCATTAATGGGCTGCTCCTAGGATTTCATGAAAACGTCTTCACATCCCCCTGCCAGCTCCCATGACCTCCCATGCCAGCTATGGGGTACACAGCTCACCTGACCTCCAATCCTAGCTATAGGGTACAGACCACACCTGACTTCTCATCCCAGGCCGGGGTACAGAGCTCACTTGAGTTCTAATCCTGGCTATGAGGTACAGAGACTACCTGACCTCTCCCCCTGCGATTCTCCTGCTACTGGCAGCCCTCTACCTGCCCCACCTCTCTTCTTCCCCCTACCGCCTGTGTCCACTGACCCCCTCCTGGCTCTTCCGCACTGTGCCACCTCTCTCTTCTCCCACTGTGCCACCTGTGTCCAGTGCTCCTCCCCCAGTTCTTGCACAGCTATTACTGGCACGGCAACGCTCTAACGGGAGATCTAAGGGAGATCAGTACTCGATCTCCCTTTAATCTCTTCTCCTGTCCCCAAATGCAGGAAGTGATGTGTATTAAATCTAGGGATTCGCCGATACCGGTATTTTGGTACAGAGTACCGATATTTTTTCCCAGTACTCGCCGATACCAAATACCGAGTTCCCGGAAGTCCCATTCAGAAAGCCAGGCGGCGTGTAATGACTCGCCACCTGGCTTCCTTATATAGTACAAAATAAAAAAACCCCAGTGGTGACTAAATACCATCATAAGAAAGATCTGTGTCCCCCAAAAAATTGTATAAAATTAATTTCAGTACAGCGTTGCATGACGGAATAAATATCAGTCAAAGTACCGCAGCGCTGAATACTGAAAAATGGCCTGGCGAAGAAGGGGGTTTAACACTATGGTCTTTAAGGGGTTAATTAAACTCCAATATCAATCAGTTACAAAATAATAGCAATCAAGTAAGTGAAGGGTTAACTTGCAGTAAGCAGACTTTTGTGATTCCACACAAAGGAAGGTGCTGGAGGGCAGGTCAGTGTGGGGCTCCAAAGGGCAGGAGTCAGGAACATTGCAGCCTGTGAACCTGGAACTCAGGATGGAGAGCGGTGAGGTAAGTATTTTTTTTTTCTTTTCTTTTTCAGGATGGAGGATGGAGAGCGGTGTCCCTCGGCAGCCGACAGCATCAGTTACTTTGAATCCCGCGGCTACATGCCGTGGAGCCGGCTACGAGTGACGTCGTGGGACCTGATAGGAGCTGTACACCCGCTGCTGTTGCGATGCGGCCGTCCAGCCCAGTCAGAGCGGCGGTGGGAGAGACTATTTTCTCGGGGGAGGGGAAACTGGACAACTTCGCAGATCTGGAATGCACTTCGTTGCGTTTTTGATGCGTTCAATTTTAGGTCCTGCTGGGCGACCTCTGAGCAGCATAATGCTTGCACATAAGAGACATGAACTTACCACAGTTCTTTTCAGAGCTGCTCAAATGATCATAGCCCGGGACAACCTGGGCAGCAATGCCTCTCCACTTGTCCATCTTCCAATTATTGTTCTTATATTGCCTATGCCTCTGATCATACAGCTCTGGGCAGCCTTCCACAAGTTCTACAAAGAATTCGGTGTCCACTTCAGCCATCATGGTTCCTATCTTCACAAATCTCTCCACAGAAGCAGGAAGTCCAGGGGTGATGAGATCATCCAAACCAGCCCCCCCAATTCCACCCCCCGCCAAGTTGCATTCTGGTGCGTTTTTGACACAAAATGTGACACGCGGTATTTGTCTGGAACTGACTGATATGGTGTGAACTGGGGCCTTGGGGCCCATCCACACCACCTCCAGATCATCTCCAGACCAGACCAGATTGTTTCCGGACCTAAAATGCATCCTAATGTATCCCTATGCTATTTCTGGCATCTGTCCATACCAGCGCAGTTCCAATGACTGCACTGCTGAACGGGCAGTGTGCGCGTGCGCACACCGGCCTGTTCAGCATTTGTCTCCCAAGCATCATTCAAACCATCCGAAAATTACCTTAGTCTTGCGATGGTTGTAAAGTAATTTAAAAAACGTACGATCTGCCCATCTTGGACAGGCAGATCGTACTTGCGATCATCGCAAGGCAGCCCCCCTGAGGGGCGGGCTTCCGATGACCGCAATGCTGAACGGGCAGTGTGCGCGTGCGCACACCGACGCGTTCGGCGTTTGTCTCCCGAGCATCATTCAAACCAGCCGAAAATCTTAGACAAAAGACGTGCGACCGTACAGTAGAAACGGTCACACGTCTTCATTCACACTGCACGATTCTCGTACAATCACGGGATTTCGTGCAGTGTATGGGCACCTTAACAGGTGTTCTAATGCCCTTCCGCTCCACCCAAAACTAAAAAAAAAGTTTTGATTTCAGAGATAAAATTACCTTTCCTGCCCTAGTCTCAGAGACTTCATAGAAAGGGGGGAAATGTGATAGTTTTCAATAGATTAGCAGGTGATCCAGAAATCCTCCAGTTGCAATGAGTGTGTTTGTAACAACTGTCAGGGCCCATTCACACTAGTACTGCAGTAAGGTTTTGGTGAAAGGCACCCAATGCACATTTCTGACACACCTGCATTGCAACGATCCGTAACACATGGTAATTCACTGCGCTGACCAGTCTTGCTACTGTTATGGAAATTCGCTTGGTTCAACGCACAAATCCATGCCGCACTAAACTGCGCCAAAGTATGTCAAACACAAAGAATTTCCCCCGTGCTTAAAAGCACAGTTGTATTACGCTCTTTTGTGCGAGGACTGGCAGTACCTCTTTAAAGTCATGTAGCGTTAGGACACAGGAGACAGATGTTGCTTGCTTGCGAGATCCATGCTAAGAGACCCAGCACAGGTATGTGTTTATTGTTTTATAGCTGGCCAACAGGAAGTTATGTCAGGCAGGAAGTGGTCTCACACAACAAACCAGGAAGTCCTTTCAAACAGGAAGTGATGTCAGCAACCAGCAAACGATTTCAACAACCAGCAAACCAGGAAGTGATGTTAACAACCACTTCCTCAATACATAGCCAGTCAACAAAACACATTAATACAATAATCTATTACCACCGGAGTGAACTTTATCCAGCAATGCTCAGTGAGCAATGCCCAATAACGTTACTATGATTCTCATGCATGCCTATTTACAGGGACAACGTCATATCATCTCCAGCGGTTGATCAGGCGCACTAGAGACAAGAAACGCGCGTTCCTTTACTGCGTTCAAAACAAATGCATCCACTCAAGCCAACAAATCCATGCATTGCACGGGGGCCCCAGCCGGCGTCCATACATTCGCCAAGAAGACACTGCTCCGCCACGCATAAGATATCTACTCCAATGGTTTACTCTTAGTGGGGATTTAAACCGGTCCAATTGGGCGTGACGCAGCAAACCCTGACACGGAGAGACATAATGACAAAATATTTCAATACACTAAAAACACATCCTAGTAAAATTTCCACAACACTACAGGTCTGATTTTCTGTATAAACCATTATTCTAATTTTGGATAGAGTATGGGAGGCGTAAAACCTCTCAATTTGTTTTGTTTTTTTGTTTGTGTTTTTTTTTATCCCTTCACATCCTGTACTGTAGACTCAACAGTAAGTGATAAAATATATTTTTAATGTGAGGGAAAACCCCACCTTGGTAGTTGTAATGGGAACAATTGTCCAGTTTGGAATGTTTCCCCTCTATATCTTATCTAATGACAACTCAAAATTTTGGATTTATCTTCATTTGCATTCCATTGTTACATTGGAAACAGCCAGCGCTGGCAGA
>NW_017309828.1:10386-12730 GCF_000935625.1 Nanorana parkeri | reverse complement strand
TTCTCAGGGGGCTCCAACACCCAAAAAACAAACAAACAAAAAGGGTCCCCTTACAATTCCATACCAGACCCTTAATCCTAAGTGGCCAGGCAGGGCAGGAAAGGGAGGGGGGAAGCGAGCATGCTCCCTCCTTCCCTGCACAATACCAAGCCACATGGCCTTGACAAAGAGGGTGCTTTTCATGCCGATGAGGACCTCTTCCCTACAACCCTAGCCTGGTGGTTGTAGAGGTCTACGGTAGGGGGGGTCATCTGCATCTGGGTGCCCTCACCAAGATGCCCCCCCTGTGAATGAGTAAGTGGTAGTTGTTACCTCTACTCATTTACAAAAAAATACACAAAAAAGTAAATAAACACACGTTGAAAAAGTCCTTTATTATTTAAAAAAAATAAGAAAAATAGTCCAACAATGTAATTTATTGTCAATCACGTTGTCCAGCTATGTAGATCCTTGTCAATCACGGTGAACGATGCCTACAACTCGTAGCGGACAGGTCAGTGGGCGGTGGGACTTTTTTGATTTTGCCGAGTTGGCTGGCATTGTTCACGGTTGGACAATTTTTTTTTAGTTTTTTATTTTAATAATAAAGGACTTGTCAAAAACTGACTTGTGTTTTTTGTTCCCTTAAAGGACTTTTTCAAGGTGTGGTGTTTTTATTTACTTTTTTGTTTACTTTTTGGTGAATGAGTAGGGGTAACAACTACCCCTCAGTGTGATTGTCATTAGAAAGTACAGATCACAGGAAAAATGCACAGATCCAATCAGAGTGTCCTTGTGCCTTGTGAACCAATCACTGCGATCACAAATGTAAACACTGGTAGCGTTTACACACAACCAGCCCTCCCCTTCTTCACTCCTTCACTTCACAAGGGGGGAAGGCAGCATGTGGGTGGCCCCTTTCCAAGGGTTCCACACCTGGAAAAGCACCCTCCCAATGTCAAGGGCATGGCCTGGTATGGTGCCGCTTGCCCCCCTTTCCTTTTTGAGTGCTGGGGTCCCCCTTAAAACCCCACTGTGACGATGATGGGGGATTTGAGTCTGAATATTGCAAAATAGAATTTGTTTGTGCCCCAGTTCAGAGCACCTGTAGGTCTACATTTAGTGATGTGACCGGCCCCCATCACAGTCCACATTCCACAGAAGAGATTGCTCTCTGGCCATGATCTTTTATGGCCCAGTCCGAGTGATATTCCAACATATCTCTGTAAGCTTTTATGGCGGTCGTTAATTAAAGGCATATATTAGAATTGGACAGTTTATATCAACAAGCAGGTCTCGGGAGATGCCGTGACCCGGGGACCCCCGCGTTCTTTCTAAAAGTCATAAAACCTGAGGTTGAAAATCAAGTAACATTTTATTAATTTGGAGTTGGGCGGGGATAGGTAAACTAAAGGTTCATCCTCCGCCTGCGTTCCCGCCCCAGCCCGGCCTAGGGGCCGGCTTCGGGACACCCCTAAGAGGGGCTTATAAAACACTCTGTGTTGGCAACTAGAGTGGCTCTTGGTTTAAACATCATCGAGGAACTAGAAGTCTGAACATCGCAGAAGAGTTCCCCTTTAATCTTTGGACATTATTTGCTGGAAGTCTGCTTGAAGAAGAGCCCTGCAGACTTCAACTTTGCTTCCTGAACTCTGTCAGAACTCACAATTCCAGGACTGTTGAGTATTCTTCTTTTATTCCCTTTTATTTTGCTGTTGTATATATATTGTGTCTCTTTTATTAAATCTTTTTCTGTATATTTTCTGGACCGTTTTATTAAAGGACGATATTAAAAATCGTTAAGCTTATCTCTACGCTCTAAATACGAACTTAAAGTATCCTTTTTGAAGAGCGCTACTGTATAGTGAATCCTGTCATATTCCTGTCTGAGAGGACAGCGGCATCACAGGCATTGTTTAAGTGTTTAAATTGTAGCAGCATTTGCTGGATACGGTTTGTGTTCCGAAAAACACATGGTGGCAGTGGAAATTTGGGGGTAAAGGGTTAACTGCGGAGTTAACCAACCCTGGTGACGATCGCTTTCAGTCTACTGGCCTGAGATTGTGTCCTGCGAGCTGGGAAATCTCTGCGCAGGGTGAGGCTGAGAGTGGTATCGCCACGTCCTTGTGACGCTCACGCTCGGTTCAGACTTGTGTATGGTCACGTGGGATTGACGTACAGCGGTTTTGGGCCGTGCAAAGCAGAATGACCGAGCCGAATGCTGAGCCAAGCATTTGGCAATTTCCTCTCTGCTGTTCGGCCTCTGCCGTTTCAGATATTGCATTGGCTAATTATTGCATTAAATACGTATTAGTTATTTAATTCATTACTAATCAATAATCTAATTAATATATAATTATTGATA
>NW_017309828.1:0-10040 GCF_000935625.1 Nanorana parkeri | reverse complement strand
TATAGATATTATATTTATAGATATATATATATATATAGCTATATATCTATAAATATATATATATATATAGATATTATAAAATAGTATATGCATTTATTTCCTTCAAAAGTTAGATTAACAGGTGGATAGAATAGCACATACCACTCAAACTTCTCCTCAGGACTGACTAGACTTTTGTAAACAGAACTGAGTGATGACAGAGGAGGAGTTTGAGTGGTATGTGCTTCTGATTGGCTGGTCGCGTGTTGCCGTTTTGTGATGCATTCAGTGCATCGCGCGCTGTGATTGTTGGAGATGAACTTTTTCATGTCACGGCGCTGCGCTACGCACGCTGTCGCCGGACAGAGCGAGGGATCGGAACTCACAAGATACACAGCAGGTGAAGTGCCGCGAGTCGCCGCGCCGCTTCGCCTGCAGTGTGTCACGGCCTATAGAAACAGCTTCAACAGCCCCTGCAAACAGGACAGATGAACCGAAACCCTTCAATTAAGATTGGGACATATTTTACAGGTACTCGCTCTAGAATGTCGCGGGGAGGGGGGGGGTGGGTTAACAGGCTTTCAGCACCAGCCTCCCCTGCCTCTCCTATGTTGGGGAATGGCCGGGAACAGGGCAGCAAAGGTGTGCAGGACAACACGTTGCAGAATTCCCCCTTGCATCCCTATACTCAGGCTAAGTATAGGGATGCTAAGAGGGGAAGATGAGCTACATAGAGATGAGCCCCAGGAGACAGCTAGTTGCAGGAATATCCGTTTGCTGGATCAGGAGGGGATAGAGCAGGAGGATCTGGGAGTATACCTGAAATTGCTGCCGAACAAAGAGGATATGGAGGGTTATATTGCTAGATTGGAAACAACATATAAAGAGGAATTGAAGGGCTCTGGCTAGGACCCTACACCCCAGATCTACCTCCACATATGTCCCACACATACATGCAGCGTCCGGTATCCTAGTGAGTACACCCTCAGATATCCAACTTGCATTCACGGACTTCTATAACTCCCTATACAACCTATCGGAACAGAGCATATCTACCCCGGACCGGGCCGCAGACATATCGGCCTATGTCCAACGCACGGCCCTCCCGACCCTGGGAGACTCTGATGCTGAGGCATTGGAGTCACCCTTTACTATGATGGAACTGCTATCAGTCCTCCAGTCCACACCCACTGGTAAGAGTCCAGGACCGGATGGGTTTACGGTAAAATGTTATACCTTATTCCGCGACAAGCTCGCCCCCTTCCTTCTGAGGGTGTTCACCTCTATTGCCCTAGGGTCCTCCTTCCCGGCTCAAGCGTTGGAGGCCCATATCTCATTGATCCCTAAACCAGATAAGGATCATACCCTCTGCACCAATTACAGGCCGATATCACTCCTTAATGTGGATGTGAAACTATTCGCCAAACTTATTGCCAACCGACTAACACCACTACTCCCGAGCGTAATACACAGGGACCAAGTGGGGTTCATCCAGGGGAGGGAGGCCCGAGATAACACCATTCGGACGCTCCTGTTGATGCATTATGCCAAAACCTCAGGTACACCACTCTGCCTCTTATCCGTGGACAAGAGGCAGAGTGACCGCCTTGACGGGGACTTCCTCCGCCTCTCTCTGATACAGCTGGGGATTCGACCCGCCATGTTGAGGAACATAATGGCCCTGTATTCTTACCCATCAGCTAAAATCCGGGTGAACGGGGCGCTCTCCCCAAGCTTCAAGATTTCCAACGGCACTAGGCAGGGCTGCCCATTGTCCCCCCTACTCTATGTCCTCACCATGGAACACCTGGCGGTAGCACTTAGGCAGAACTGTGCTTTCCAGGGCTTAAGGGTGGGGACCCACCAACATAAACTTGCATTATTCGCGGACGACCTGTTGCTCTACGTGACTCATCCCCATATAGCCCACGATACTGCGTGAATTCCAGAACTTTAGCTCCCTGAGTAACTTCCAGGTCAACCTTGCTAAATCAGAAATCCTCAATGTATCCCTGAGGGCGGCGGACCTACATCTCCTGACTACCAACTACCCCTTTCGACTATGTTCCACCTCCCTAAAATACCTGGGGATAGCTCTCACAACGGACCAGGTGGATCTGTACTCTGCCAACTTTCGCCCCCTACTAGAGAGGGTGACACAAGATCTTGCCACATACGACCGCAAGCACATATCCTGGCTGGGCCGAATTAACACTCTAAAAATGGACATTGTTCCCAGGTTTCTTTATCTGTTCCAGACGTTGCCCATAAGTCTGCCATCTTCCTACCTGAAGCAGGTCAAACGGATCTTTGCAAACTTTGTGTGGGGCTCCACAAGGTCACGTCTTAGGTATAGATCACTTGCTCTCCCGAAGCGTAGGGGCAGGGGCACCAGACATCTTCCTCTACCACGCCTCGGCCGTCCTGATTCGGATAGTTGACTGGTTCCACGGAGCGGGGGAGAAGCAGTGGGTCCAACTGGAGGGGTCTCTGGTGACAGGGGATTTGGTGGCGTTACCCTGGGTCCCGCTGGGTTCCAGACCAACTGCTGCCTCTCTTCCCCAATTGACTGTTCACGCCCTAAAGACCTGTGACCGTTACGTCACTCGGCTGGCCCTATCCACCCCGTTGGGCCCGATGACCCCTCTGTTCGGGAGTCCGGCCTTTCCCCCTGCTCTGATAGGACCTTCTTTTGGGAGGTGGACAAGGGTTTCCCACCGCAGAGTAGTCTTGGCGCTCCACGATGGAGCCTCGTCGGTTGACGCTCACGCGGACCCCGGCCCAGGGACCTGGATGGCGGAAGTACAACTTAGATCCTACATATCCTCTTTAGGAGGCACTGATGGTTTTGAGAGAGAGGAGAGGGCCTTTGACTCCCTTCTACTGGCCTCTACGCCCCCGCAGGATACGGTCTCTCTTCTCTACTCTATTCTTTCCCTCGCCGCCTCCTCCGAGTTACCTAAATACACAATGGCCTGGGAACGGGAACTAGATGCATCTATAGCGCCAGCTGACTGGGAGAAGCCCTTTGTCCTCACCCACTCCCTTTCCGGTGGTATAGATGTCCCGCGGTCCTCCCTCGGTACTACCCATCGGTGTCTGCAAACTGTTGGCGCTGTGCCGCCTCTCCAGGTCACATGACCCATATATGGTGGAGTTCCCCAAGATCCGGGGGTTTTGGCAGGGGGTGCTGCGCATATACCTCAGGGTGACAGGAACCACAATTGCTGATGACCCCAAGATTCTGCTACTGTCCATGATCCCTGGCTCGCTTAAGTCGGCAAAGAGGGGACTCTTGCGCCATTTCCTCACAGCAGCCAGGGCGGTTATGCCGCGCCACTGGCGTACTTCGGTGGTCCCCACCCTCGCGGAATGGATAGTGGAGCTGATTTATATTTTCATTGTTATGGTGAAATGTCTATTTGCCATTAGGTTTTGTATTGTATTGAAACATTAATAAAATCAGATTGGACTAAAGAGGAATTGAAGTTACTAAAAATTGACATCTCAGAAATAGGAGCCCGAGTAAATGGATTGGAGGAAAGCCGGGAGAATGATTCAATTAAATTGGACTTACAGCAGCAAGTGATTAATAAGCAAGCATGGCCTATAAAATAGATTAACTATACGTGGTATACCAGAGATGATAGAGTTGCCCGCCCTATATCCTGCAATACAAAAAAAACCTAACTAAACAGCATAATGAGGCTGAATTGCTCACTTGAGGCTGAATTGCTCATTGAGGCAGTATATAGAGTGCCAGGCTTTATTAACAAGGAGTCCCTAAGGATCAGAGGTGTGATTTGCAGGTTACACTACCAAACTGAAAGAGATGCAATATTCTCAGCAATGAGAATTAAGAGATCAATAATGCATGAGGGATACACAGTGACAATCTTCCCGGACATGTCAAGGCAAACATTATCACTAAGGAGGGCTTTGAAGCCCCTACTGGAAGCTTTACAAGTAAAAGAAATCAGATACAGATGGGGATTCCCCTTCCAATTAACAGCACACAGAGGGGGAAAAACAGTACATTTCATGACAAGGAGGATCTCCCAGGATTTCTGGAAAGTTTGGATTTACCCCCAATACAACTGCCAGAGTGGCCGTTGTAAAAAAAGAACTAAATATAATGGGAGAAAATTAAAGACAGGCATGGACTGTAGTGAAGAAGTAGTAAGGAAAAGGAAAGAGAAAAAAAAGTATATATTGGAATGAACTAACTCATAAATTTAAGAAAACAGAAGGAGAGTATCCGCATTCAGATAAAGCGATTAATTTTGTTTTTTCCCCCCTTGGATCACTCTCAACCACCACAAGGGGGCAAACTTAACCCCAGGTGGAGGGCGGTTAGAGAAAGACAAGGGGAAAAGTGGAGACATATGGGCAAGGGTGGGAATGATAAAATTGGTGAGGCTGGTGGAGACGGTGCGTTTTGGAAGGATGAATAATCGGCTCCCCACAACCCCAATATAGTCCTATTGTATATCAGTAGGTGTTCTCTTGTAAAGGTTGGATGTAGGATGTGGAGAAAAGGGACATCATCCTACACACAAGAGAATAATAGCGGTATGTTTGAGGGATGGACCAATGGAGAATGGAGATACAAAAGGGGGATGAAAGAGTGAAAAGAGCTATGGGGAACATTAGTTGTAGGAAGAACAAATGGCGACGTATGGTATATATGCTACAAAAGGGTAATGAAAGGTAGGAATGGGCAAGTAATATTGTTTGGGAAAATGTCTGGTGGGTTTCGGAACAGGTCTTTTGCACAATACAATTGGAGGGACTCTCATTATGGATATGGATATGGATAATCTAGCGCTGGTCACTTATAACGTTAGAGGTTTTAATGCACCTGAAAAACGTTCACAAATTTTGTATCACTTTCACACAAAAAAGGATGGATATTTTATGTTTACAAGAATCACATTTTAAAAGGGGGGCACACACAGAAATAAAAAATAAATACTACACAAAATGGTATCACAGCACAAACATAGAAAACAAAGCTAAAGGGGTATCGATAGGAATTCACAATAATGCACAAATTGAAGTCATAGATAGAGTATCTATGACTTCAATTTGTGCATTATTGTGAATTCCTATCGATACCCCTTTAGCTTTGTTCATATGTGTTTATGAAATTTTTGTACCGTAATCAGATGTATTCTTTGGCAAATATTTATGCACCAAACAAGGGATAACACAAGTTTTGTATTTGGGTATTGAATAGATTCAAGCAATTTGGAGTAGGTATAAAATTGGTGATGGGAGATATGAATTTAACCTTTGGCACAGAATTAGATACCACAAGTAAGCAACCCCTACCAGGAAAGGCATTAAAGAGACTTAGAACTAAAATGGACAATATGAAGCTGGTAGATGGGTGGCGCATATTAAACCCCACAGGGAGAGATTATACTTATTTCTCCACTGTACAAAAATCATATAGCAGAATAGACCATATCTGGATGCACCATAGGATCTTGGATCACCACCCAGAGATAGAAATAGGCCCAATATTATGGTCAGATCATTCACCAGTATCCCTGACAGTAACAATGGAGAATAGAAATAGAGGGTTTGGAACATGGAGACTCAATGACAACCTTCTAAAAAACAGTGAGTGTCAAGAAGAAGTAAAATCCACAATAAATCATTTCTTAATAGACCACCAAAAAGACCCCACTTCAAGCCCCATACAATGGGAGGCCTTAAAATGTGTAGTCAGAGGTATCTATGTTAAACATGGATCCAGATTAAAAAAAGAGAAGGCAAGTAAGTTAAAGGGCCTATTTCAGAAACTGAGCAACTTGGAGGCCATAAAAAAGAAGAGTGTAACCAAAATAAAACATTACACCCAACTGTCCGAGGTGAGAAGGGACATTCGTAATATTCTGGACCAACAAACCCTAATTGCTAGAGATAAAAATAAAAAGTTCTATTATGAAGAAGGGGATAAGTGTGGGAAGCTGTTAGCCAGGAAAATACATCCAAGAGCCCCTAAAACAAACATAACAAAAATTAACGATGGGAGTGGGACTATTCAATATTCTCCGTCCTCTATAGTAGAAGCCTTTAGAAATGTCTATGCATTTTTATACTCAATAAGAGGCAAATATGCGGATATGTCTCCAGATTGCTATGCAAGTAAAATCAGGAAATATTTAAGAGAGGCGAATATGCCGGCACTCAGTAAAGAGGACGGCGAAGATCTGAATTTAACATTCTCAGAAAAAGAAATTAAAGAGGCAATGGTCTCCTTACAGGTCAGTAAGGCCCTGGGACCTGATGGCTTTACAGCTAGATATTATAAACAGTTTGAGGAACAACTAAGCCCATTCTTTACTAAAGTTTTTAACTCAGTAACAGAGGAATGTCCCTTCCCCACACAGACATTAGAGGCTCACATATCAGTATTACCTAAACCAGGGAAAGATTTAACAGAGTGTGGACATTACCGCCCTATTTCCCTAATAAATATTGATCTTAAATTATACGCAAAGATGCTGGCCAATAGACTAAAAAAAGTCATACCCAATATCATACATACAGATCAAACCGGATTTGTTCAGGGGAGGGAAGCCAAAGATAGTACAACTAGAGTCATCAACTTAATAGGTCTAGCACAGGGGGAGAATAAGGCACTTTGCCTTCTGTCAATTGATGCTGAGAAAGCATTTGATAGAGTAAACTGGCTTTTTTTAAGGGAGTCCCTCCACTATGCGGGCCTGGGTGAGCAATACATTACAAAAGTAATGGCACTATATACTTACCCAACTGCAAAGGTTAAGTCACAATGGGGAATTATCTAGTATGGTAAATAAGTTGCGCTTGATCTAAGTGAATGTGAATACCAGAGTAAAGAATAAATCATAAACAACACATAAACATCTATCTAAATACCGTAATCTTCTATCTCATTGTGTAATCGATACATCAGTGTGTAAATGTCCAAGAAATTATTGAGGCATGTGATATGTGGAACCTGTATTCATCCACCCCACAATATATCAATAAATATGTGTGTGACAGACGCGCCGTTATTGTAGTTCGGAGTAATCTGTGACAAACAAGCAAAAAACAAATAAAGCAACCTAGTTGAAATCCTTTATATAAATAACCCATGGGTCTAGCACTCTTGCACGTGTAAACTTAACCACTTCAAGACCAGGTGTTTAGACCCCCTTCCTGGCCAGGCCATTTTTCAGTATTCAGCGCTGCGGTACTTTGACTGACGTTTATTCCGTCATGCAGCGCTGTACTGAAATGAATTTTATACCATTTGTGTAAACTTAATCTGGTGAACAACAATAGTGGTTTCAATACCTAATCGTGAAAATATAATAATAATATGCACACACTTTTTAGTATCTCAGTGACCCGAAATGGGCAGTGATTGAATCCAAATGAGTGAAATCAAATATATATTCTAATTCCCCTCTTGAATGTGTACAAGGGGTTAAATATTGAAAACAATCCCAACACAATAACAAACAGGAACAAAAATAAACGGAATAATCTCAGCAATGTAACAAGCAGTACATTTTTAAGATTTTTGCAGTTTATATGAGACGGGATACAAACGGTTAGTCTCCTTCTCTAAATGCTATTTAGAGGAATAGTCCGTTCATTTCTCTGATAAATATCCTCCAAAATTTAACCAACCAATTGCTGATTGAGAAAACCGGAGCGTTCTAAGGCTCTAATAGTCCATCATCTCCTTTGATCTCCACGTCAGGCAATCAGATGTAATTTAGCCTTATATCTTGATTATTCCACCGCCTCAGCGCCCAAGCCGGCAGCGTGTATCTATAGATGTCTCATAAGGGATACAAATGGAGAAAGGAGACGAACCATCTAAGTGCAGTATTCAAGTACAGTTTATTTCTTAAAGTATATGAATGCACTTACAGAAATCCAGAACTAATAAAGCTTTTTAAAACCGTGTAGTAGAGATTCGTGTAGTAGAAAATCAGCTATGAGAGGTGAAGACCAAACATCCTTTGACGCGTTTCGTAGGTTAACTTTCTCAAAAAGGAGTCATGTCATCCCCTCTCTCAGCCACCTTTATTTAAACTTGTTTGATTAATTTAATGAGTGCCTGCTGGTTCCCAATTAATCTCTCCAACTCCAGCACCAGCCCTCTACATCTCTATGAGAGTCGATGTCTCAGTCAGTTTAATATCCAAATGTACATATCATTAATCGTAATATCATCTAAAAGATCAGTTTGATATCCAGATATCCATATCAAGCGTGTTTTTAAAACAAATATCTTATCTCATATCTATAAAATGATTAATAAAAGAGTTAAAAACAGGTAAACATAAAATGATATAGAACCAGCAAGGAGTAATATAAACTTCATTAGTCGCTGCATGGTGTATCTGCCTCTAACCATTATGTTCTATATATCTCTCAATCTTTAATCTCATTATATACAGTTAGGACCATGGCTACCAGATAAATGTAAAACATCCGAAATCTAAAATGACATGTAAGCTATCATGATTAAAAATAGACTAAGTCTATGTGTATAATTTTACTTTTGCATGACTATTTAAAACATTCCTGTCCGTATCTGCAGGATATATGTAAAATCTAGTTCTTACGGAGGTACAAAATGAGGTACAAAATCGTATAAAGGAAAATTATTCTTTTAAATGGCAACCTAATTATTTGGCATATTTAGGTGTAGGTATTCCTAAAGATCTTAACTTGCTTTATGCCATAAATTTTAAAGACTGGTCAGAGAAAATCTTTACCCAGTTCCATGTATGGAATTATATGAGTTTGTCATGGATGGGGAGAGCCAATGTAAGATATTCTGCCTAAAATATTATATAGGTTTCAGACAATCCCTATCCTTCTTCCTAGGTCCTTTTTTCAAAAACTTAAGACGGCTATAATAAAATTTATATGGGCCAATAAAGTACCTAGGATAAACGTGAAAATATTAATGAGATCAAAACAAAGAGGAGGATTAGGGATACCGGACTTGAACTTATACCATAAATCAGTCTTATTAACAAGAATACTGGACTGGACACATAACAGCCGAACTAAGGGGGAGTAAATCTAGGGACAAGTATTGTATCTATACCTTTAAGTAATATTCCATGGCTGGCACCAGAGGATAGACCACACATGACCTCTTTACCATATCTGGCAAAACCAGTGTTAAGAACATGGGACAAAATGAGGGACAAACATAATCTCTCGTTCTCTCTATTCCAGGGGCCCATGACTCCTTTAGCAGGTAACTTAAAATTCCCCCCGGGTATGCAGGGAGTCTCCTTCCTAAATATTAACAATTTCTCCCATGCTCAGATTTGGCAGATCTTAAAAAAAGGCAAAGACAAATTGATATCAGAGCTTAGACCAGAGAGTCAAAATAACGGGAAGCATTGGATGGAGACAATACAGCTATTGGATTATATTAGACACCTCAGGAGCCAAAAACCTCCGAATAGACCATTTACCATATTTGAGAAATTATGTTTGAAAGATACAAAAATCGATCATGTATTATCACTGGTCCATGGTCTATTGAGAGAAGAGGAAGCTAAAGGTCATACAAAGTATATGAAGAGATGGGAACAGGATCTGAGGAGGGAGATCACTGAATAGGAATGGGCAAGAATATTTACTATGACACATAGTGCAGTTAAATCTTCATTTTATCCGGAAAAAACCTTTAAAATAGTGTCTAGATGGTATAGATGTTTAGAAGGAATGAAATATATAAATCCCAGAGGGTCAGATAGATGTTGGAGATGTGGTATCGAGGAGGGGACATACCTGCACATCTGGTGGAGCTGTCCAAGATTGCAAACATACTGGGAGACTATATTCGAAATTTACCATTCCATAGGATCTTTAAGCCTGGAGTTAGATCCATCTATTGCACTGTTATCATTAATTCCTGGTCCCATCAAAAAGATAAAGGTAGACATTTTGAGATTTGTATTGGCTGCAGCCAGAGTTAATATAACTCGGAATTGGAAAGTAGTGTCCCCCCCTTCACTAGAGAGTTGGGAAAAAATACTAGA
>NW_017309827.1:42407-43458 GCF_000935625.1 Nanorana parkeri | reverse complement strand
CAGCTATTAGTCTCGCTGCTGCGCGGGGTCAGAGAGCTGACATGTGACCTCCGCCGGTCCTTCCAGAGATCCCGGTGATACTTCTGTGTGCGGAGGAAGGGCTGGCGGAGGGATTATCAGCTTCCCGGCCCCATCCTTCAATCCTAAATAAACACCTCGCCCCCTGGCAGTGTACATGCAGCACGCAGGGCGGACGCAGGGAACGCCGGCTCTCCGGTGAGTCTTCTTCTTTCTTTCTGGAAACGGAAACTTTTGTTGCGATAAATAGAAAAGTTTTCCCTTTTATTTCTTCTTTCTGACACTTTGTTTCATTTGGAGAATGAAAGGGTTAAACTCTGAGCCCCCCCCCCCCCCGAGGGCCCCTTAGCGTCAGATTGGGGGCCCATTCAGATCTGTAGGTGCGTGTTTTGTATCAGTGTGCGTTTCCTTCGTGCACGGCACGCCATATTGCATGCGCGCTGACGCGTCTCTGGATTCAGGAATGGACGGAGTAACATCCGTTGCCACCGGCTTGTTAATACCTTGTCCCCAGAACCCTGAAACGCGTCTGATACGCATTCCGATCCGCTGCCCGAGAGTTCTATGGGTCCGCAAACGCATTAAAAAAATGGAGATGTTGTGTTTGGGACGGGAACGGGCGACATTCGTTATTATTGGACGATGGACACAAATGTGTTTTAGTTCCAGAGCTTTCGTGTTTTTAGTCCTGAACGGTTTAGAATCATATATTGTAGGATTAGGGCCTCGGTCATGTTTTTATTGCCGCTTGTGTCCCCCGCCGCTGTCACAGGAAGTGATCAGAAATGTATAATGTTACTGTTGTCACCAGGACGAGAAACCAGCGGATATTACCCATCGGGGTCACTTGTCCTGCTGACAACAGTTTCCTTCCTCCTTTCCTTTTTCTTTCCTTTTCTTTCCAGTCTCCTTTTCCTTTCCTTTCCTCCCTCCTTTCCTTTCCTTTCCTTTCCTTTCCTCCCTCCTTTCCTTTCCTTTCCTTTCCTTTCCTCCCTCCTTTCCTTTCCTTTTCCTTTCCTCCCTCCTTTCCTTT
>NW_017309827.1:40942-42172 GCF_000935625.1 Nanorana parkeri | reverse complement strand
CTGTTTCCTTTCCTCCCTCCTTTCCTTTTCCTTTCCTTCCTCCTTTCTTTTCCTTTCCTTTGTTTCCTCCTCTCCTTTTCCTTTTCTCTCTCCTTTCATTTACTTCCTTTTCTTTCCATCCTCCTTTTTCTTTCCTTTTCTTTTCCTTTCTTCTCTCCTCTCTCCTTTCATCCCTCCTTCTTTTTCTTTCCTTTTCCTTTCTTCATTTTCCTTTCCTCTCTTCTTTCATTTTCCATTCCTTTCCTTTACTTCCCTTTTCTTTCCATCCTCCTTCTTTTTCTTTCCTTTCCTCTTCCTTTCCTTTTCCCTTTACGTCTCTAAGACAGGAAATGAGGTAAAATCTCCACAATGTGACTTGCAGAGCAACAAACAAAGTGACTGGGGAAGGTTGGGGGGAGGGGGGGGGTTGACCTTTTTGGACTCCATCCAAACAAAACAGAAGACACCTTTTGGCTGTACCTGGACTTGAAGAGGATTACTTTACACGTGACCGGGAAGTGACTTCCTTCCATGTTTCACCCAGTTTGAGGTGTCGATTGACAGCTGAGTCAGAGAACCCGGAACTCACAAAGTGAAGGTTTGCCACGAGAGAGGGAATATTTAGGACGGTTGGTTGTGACTCAGCAGTTCCCCGAAAAATATATTTGACCTCAAAAAGTCTATTCTACCGAGCAGGTGGTGCCAGGCAAAAACAGCGGGGCTCTTCCTGGTATGCGAGTGTGCCTCGGTTCTTCTGTGCCCGCAGCCTCATAGCTGTGTATCTGCAGCGTGAGATCTCAGGCACTGCCTATCTCAGGAGATTTGGTGATGTCACTACTGAGCTGCTCACTGTTCTCCTTGCTGGAGGGGAAGCTGCACCTGAGGACCTGCAGTGCAAGGATCTCCCTGCTCCTGCTTCATCCATTCTATGGTTCTGGACTTCCTCCTCCTCTATCATTACCCCAACAGTTATCAGATCGCCAGTCATCAGCAGGGCCGGATTTCCCACAAGGCCAACCAAGGCCCGGCCTCGGGCAGCAGGGAGTAGAGGGGCAGCAGGGGTTAGGAATTCCTATCTCCTGATGCCGGGGACATGCAGTTCCGGTTGCCGGGCGGGTAGTTGTTTTCTACATTTAGCCCGGCTTTGGGCCAGCAGGGCTCAATGTACAGCGGGGAAGCCGCCGCTTGTTTTGTACAAGTGATCCTGGAGATGTCACCGAGATCACTTGTATGCAGCCTGCAAGTGTGCCA
>NW_017309827.1:39508-40424 GCF_000935625.1 Nanorana parkeri | reverse complement strand
GGGGAGGGGGAGGGGGGCACATTGAGGAACCTGGCCTTGGGGCAGCAGAGAGAGTAAATCCGACCCTGGTCATCAGGTGGCAGATTGCACATGGGGAAGCAAAGCCCTTCCTTTACCAAGATGGCTGCCGCCAGGCAGGGACGCGGTGCAGAACAAGGCATGGTGGACCAATACTGGTGACCGGGGAGACCACAGACATACCGGTGACCGGTCCTTGGTCCTCTGCTGCCCTCTCAGTTCCTCTTAAGACAGAAATAAAATGTAACCAGTGACTGCTACAAAGTCTCTGAACTTCCGCGTCAGCCAGTTCTAGAGGAAGACTTTCCTTACCACCGCTGAACCCTGCGGCCCGCACCAGCCTTCCACCCACTGAAGCCATTGTTGCGGACTCACTGAGCGTGTTGGTCTCCTCCACCGATGTCTCACGACAACCTTGCACACGCGTGGTCACGGATACTCACACGGGGTAGAAGGGAACCGCAAAGGGCATTGAAAGAACACGACCCCCCCCCCGGCAAGGAGCATCTAAAGGTTCCACATGCCGCAAATGCGTCACATGACCCAGTGATGTCATCAAGGGAAGATATTGTGAATATAAAGGGATTGATAGGAGAGCTCTGCACGGGCAACAGCTTTGTCCCGTTTGAGAATGAACACAAGTTATTATTGGTGGGTTTAGTTCCCGAGCATTGGGGCCGGTTCCCTTGTGCCGGAGTGAAGTCCTCTTCCACGAGGAGAATGGGTCCACCGTCCGGCTCACTATTTGTCAGGAGCTCGGGCCGCTCTGACACACAGCGCGCGGGGATCTATTTATTTGTGGTGAGCGTTGTACATCTCCGGGCGGCAAAGAGTTAATTTCCTTCACCGCATTCAGGTTCATTATAGAAAAGATATCTCAGCTCTGAGTTCCTTCCAC
>NW_017309827.1:34971-39484 GCF_000935625.1 Nanorana parkeri | reverse complement strand
ACGAGAGCTTCCAAGGCAGAGGAGCTGCATCTACGTGATATGTAGGTTATAATACTCTATAGTAGCTTGTCAATGGCAATACGCAACAGCCGACAGAGGATAAAACCTGATTTCAGGGACTGGCGGCTGATACAGAGAGACTTCTCCAGGTTCCTGCAGCTGAATGGAGCGCTGGGAGAGGAACGGTGAGTATCTGAACCTATCAATCTTTATATATCACTAGAGGGGTCCCCAGCAGGAGGAAGGAGGTCCTGATTCCTCTGATCTTTATTATCACTAGAGGGGTCCCCAGCAGGGGGAAGGAGGTCCTGATCCCTCTATATAGATCTTTATTATCACTAGAGGGGTCCCCAGCAGGGGGAAGGAGGTCCTGATTCCTCTATATAGAACTATCACTAGAGGGGTCCCCAGCAGGAGGAAGGAGGTCCTGATCCCTCTATATAGATCTTTATTATCACTAGAGGGGTCCCCAGCAGGAGGAAGGAGGTCCTGATTCCTCTATATAGATCTTTATTATCACTAGAGGGGTCCCCAGCAGGGGGAAGGAGGTCCTGGTTCTCTATATAGATCTATCACTAGAGGGATCTGAGATAGAATCAAAGCTGAAGGACTGTTTGAGGAAGACGCCACCATTGTGGAGCTGCTTGGAAGGGACGTCGTCACCTTCCCATCTACTTGCTCAGTGAATTACAATTATAAACAGTGGCGGAACTATTGCCATAGCGACCCAGGCGGGCGCTATGGGGCCCGGAGCACAGAGCGACCCGGTCAGGACGAGGAACAAAGGGGTCCCCCTAATGCCATGCAGCGCCGCCTGGGTCGCTATGGCATCTCAGGCTGCTGGCTGTCACTGGCGGCTGCGAGGAGGAACGCGCCGCTGTCCAGATTATCAGAGGAGGAGGAGGCGGGGCCCGTCGATGGAGGAGGCGGGGCCCGGCGATGGAGGAGGCGGTGCCCGCCAGCGACCGAGGAGGAGGCAGGGCCCGGTGGGGGAGGAGGCTGACAGGTAACAGGTGTGCAGGGGGTGTGACCAGGCTAGGGGGAGGGGCGTTTATATGATATATGCATAGCACAGGGAAGGGTTTATAGTGTCACATATACAGTACCATGGTAGGTGAAGGCTGAATAAAGACCAAAGTCCATCTGTATGTATGTGTATATAAAACCTCCCATATACTTGTGTATTCAGTGACTGAAGGAAATCATCTAGAAGTTTCTTGAACTTCTCCAACCTATCAGCGGATACCACGGCCTGTGGAAGGGAAATTCCATATTTTTACTACTCTCGCAGTCAGGGCAGCCATCAGGGGGGTACGGCAGATACTCATGTAAGGGGCATTGGGGGGCCCGCCCGGGTCCCTTACATGACTATTGGCCGACGGTGAAGGGGGCGAGGAGGCGGAGGCCTGGCCCTAGCAGTGCAGGGCCCCAGCATTGCAGCTCCAGTGGCTTTGAGACAAGCTGGGGCCCCCTCAGCGATGCTGCTCGTCTGATGTCGGACTGGCCGGAAGTGATGGCGACAGACGAGGCCACGTGTGCAGGTAAGAGGAGCTAGGAAGGAAGGAAGGAAGGAAAGGAGGCAGCCCTCACCAGCCCACCTGAGACCCCTTCAGAGCCCACCATAGACAGTCTCAGATGGGCTGTGCAGCATCTATGGTGGGCTCTGCAGGGTCACTCTCAGGTGGGTCCTGTGTCCAGCGCGTCTCTAAACTTGTTCAGAATATTTGGGGCCCCCTGTTGATGATTTTGAAGATTGCAATAAGGTCCCCTGACCCCGGGAGTCATTGTCGGAGGCGGTCTTCGTAGCTCCGGCCTTCCATCCCTTTAATTCATTTTGTGGCCCATCTGCGGACTCTCTGAAGCTCGAGGACGTCTCTCCTGCACCACAGACTCCAGATGAGGCCGAACCAGAGATTTATGTAGTGGAAGTATTATTCTTGTATCCCTCTTCTAATGCAGGACAGGATCCGGTTTGCTTTGCTGGCCGCAGCTCGGCATTGCTTGCTATTGCCAAGTCTGTGATCTACGAGCACCCCCAGGTCCCTTTCCATGCCTGCCTTCCCTAATACAGCACCTCCCAGATAGTAGTATGTGTAGGAAAGGATAGGAAATGGTTAATTGTGCCACATATATAATAGGGAAGGGGTATGGTGCCACATATATACATAGGGAAGGGGTATGGTGCCATATATATACATAGGGAAGGGGTATGGTGCCATATATATACATAGGGAAGGGGTATGGTGCCATATATATACATAGGGAAGGGGTATGGTGCCATATATATACATAGGGAAGGGGTATGGTGCCATATATATACATAGGGAAGGGGTATGGTGCCATATATATACATAGGGAAGGGGTATGGTGCCATATATATACATAGGGAAGGGGTATGGTGCCATATATATACATAGGGAAGGGGTATGGTGCCATATATATACATAGGGAAGGGGTATGGTGCCATATATATACATAGGGAAGGGGTATGGTGCCATATATATACATAGGGAAGGGGTATGGTGCCATATATATACATAGGGAAGGGGTATGGTGCCATATATATACATAGGGAAGGGGTATGGTGCCATATATATACATAGGGAAGGGGTATGGTGCCATATATATACATAGGGAAGGGGTATGGTGCCATATATATACATAGGGAAGGGGTATGGTGCCATATATATACATAGGGAAGGGGTATGGTGCCATATATATACATAGGGAAGGGGTATGGTGCCATATATATACATAGGGAAGGGGTATGGTGCCATATATATACATAGGGAAGGGGTATGGTGCCATATATATACATAGGGAAGGGGTATGGTGCCATATATATACATAGGGAAGGGGTATGGTGCCATATATATACATAGGGAAGGGGTATGGTGCCATATATATACATAGGGAAGGGGTATGGTGCCATATATATACATAGGGAAGGGGTATGGTGCCATATATATACATAGGGAAGGGGTATGGTGCCATATATATACATAGGGAAGGGGTATGGTGCCATATATATACATAGGGAAGGGGTATGGTGCCATATATATACATAGGGAAGGGGTATGGTGCCATATATATACATAGGGAAGGGGTATGGTGCCATATATATACATAGGGAAGGGGTATGGTGCCATATATATACATAGGGAAGGGGTATGGTGCCATATATATACATAGGGAAGGGGTATGGTGCCATATATATACATAGGGAAGGGGTATGGTGCCATATATATACATAGGGAAGGGGTATGGTGCCATATATATACATAGGGAAGGGGTATGGTGCCATATATATACATAGGGAAGGGGTATGGTGCCATATATATACATAGGGAAGGGGTATGGTGCCATATATATACATAGGGAAGGGGTATGGTGCCATATATATACATAGGGAAGGGGTATGGTGCCATATATATACATAGGGAAGGGGTATGGTGCCACATATATATACATAGGGAAGGGGTATGGCACCACATATATATACACAGGGAAGGGGTATGGTGCCACATATACACATAGGGAAGGGGTATGGCGCCACATATATACATAGGGAAGGGGTATGGTGCCACATATATACATAGGGAAGGGGTATGGCGCCACATATATACATAGGGAAGGGGTATGGTGCCACATATATACATAGGGAAGGGGGTAAGAGGCCACCTGAGGTCTCAGAGTAGCTCCCATGCCGCCTGTCTGACCTCAGGGCCACATTATATGTTGTTGTCTGGCTCCTCAGCGCCCCCATAACACAGGAATTGGAGGACACGCTCACAGAGTTGTCATCATTGAATGCTGAATACTGAAATTCTGTTAGTGGAAGGGGAACGGTGGGGCGGGTTTGGAGAATTTCCGCTCTGTGCTGAGGAGACGTTGGAACGGGTTCCGTGTTGGTAACCGCACGAGACCTGCCAAGGACTGAACTTTGAGGTTTTGGCTCCATTTCACTTTGTCAGCAGAAAATCCCGTCTCTCCACTTCCTTTCTTCCCACTTTTTGGGGGATTATTGGGAATGGAGGCGCGTGATGCTGCAGCAAGTAAATCATCGCCAGCCGACCCCGTATAGAGTTCCCTCTGCGAAGGACGTCACGTTCCCGCCGCGGACCATCTCCTGATGAAGGTCTGTTCTTTGTAGGTGGTGATGGAGCAGTAGCAGGGACGCGGGGATATGATTGGTCGAGGGAACCTTTCCTAATGGAAACATTGAGGCTGAACTCCTTCTGGACATGCTACTTACTTACTCAGGGATCTACATTCACACCACATTCACACCACTTGCAGGGACATTCACCCTGTGAATATTTATGAATGTTCATCGTGTGTGAATATTGGCAAAAACAAATGTTCTTAAAAGGAGAACTATGAGGTGAGCAGGGGCGTAACTAGAAATCACAGGGCCCCATAGCAAAATTTTGTATGGGGACCCGTGATTTCTAGTTGCAACCCTTGCAGAGACCACCTGAGGGTGACCTTGCAGAGCTCACCATAGAGTCTC
>NW_017309827.1:27271-31081 GCF_000935625.1 Nanorana parkeri | reverse complement strand
ATATATACATAGGGAAGGGGTATGGTGCCACATATATACATAGGGAAGGGGTATGGCACCACATATATACATAGGGAAGGGGTATGGTGCCACATATACACATAGGGAAGGGGTATGGCGCCACATATATACATAGGGAAGGGGTATGGTGCCATATATATACATAGGGAAGGGGTATGGTGCCACATATATATACATAGGGAAGGGGTATGGCACCACATATATATACACAGGGAAGGGGTATGGTGCCACATATACACATAGGGAAGGGGTATGGCGCCACATATATACATAGGGAAGGGGTATGGTGCCACATATATACATAGGGAAGGGGTATGGCGCCACATATATACATAGGGAAGGGGTATGGTGCCACATATATACATAGGGAAGGGGGTAAGAGGCCACCTGAGGTCTCAGAGTAGCTCCCATGCCGCCTGTCTGACCTCAGGGCCACATTATATGTTGTTGTCTGGCTCCTCAGCGCCCCCATAACACAGGAATTGGAGGACACGCTCACAGAGTTGTCATCATTGAATGCTGAATACTGAAATTCTGTTAGTGGAAGGGGAACGGTGGGGCGGGTTTGGAGAATTTCCGCTCTGTGCTGAGGAGACGTTGGAACGGGTTCCGTGTTGGTAACCGCACGAGACCTGCCAAGGACTGAACTTTGAGGTTTTGGCTCCATTTCACTTTGTCAGCAGAAAATCCCGTCTCTCCACTTCCTTTCTTCCCACTTTTTGGGGGATTATTGGGAATGGAGGCGCGTGATGCTGCAGCAAGTAAATCATCGCCAGCCGACCCCGTATAGAGTTCCCTCTGCGAAGGACGTCACGTTCCCGCCGCGGACCATCTCCTGATGAAGGTCTGTTCTTTGTAGGTGGTGATGGAGCAGTAGCAGGGACGCGGGGATATGATTGGTCGAGGGAACCTTTCCTAATGGAAACATTGAGGCTGAACTCCTTCTGGACATGCTACTTACTTACTCAGGGATCTACATTCACACCACATTCACACCACTTGCAGGGACATTCACCCTGTGAATATTTATGAATGTTCATCGTGTGTGAATATTGGCAAAAACAAATGTTCTTAAAAGGAGAACTATGAGGTGAGCAGGGGCGTAACTAGAAATCACAGGGCCCCATAGCAAAATTTTGTATGGGGACCCGTGATTTCTAGTTTCAACCCTTGCAGAGACCACCTGAGGGTGACCTTGCAGAGCTCACCATAGAGTCTCTATGGTGGGCTCTGCAAGGTCACCCTCAGGTGGGCTGGGCGCACTCCTTACCTGTCCGCCTCCTCTTCCTCCACGCTCGCTGATAAACCTCCGTCGCCGGGCCCGCCTCCTTCTTCGTCGCCGGGCCCCGCCTCTTCCCCTGCTGCCGACCACGGGCCCCGCCTCCTCCTCCACCGCCGCTGCTGGCTCTCATTGACTCTGTGGAGAGGAACGCGCCGCTGCACAGATTGCTGTCAGCGATCTGAACAGCGGCTTGTTCGTCTTCAGCCGCCAGTGAAAGCCGCCAGCAGAGGATCTCATAGCCACCCAGGCGGCCCGCACGGCATCTGGCCGGGCCCCACTGTGCCCCCAGGGCCCCATAGCGGCCGTCTGGGTTGCTATGGTGATTGTTTTTACGCCACTGGAGGTGAGTGATTTTCACTCGTTCTCATAGTTCGAGCCGACGTGTGACAATAATCACCTGATTCTCAATCCCACTCGGCTGCTAGACTGGTCCCCCACGGCCTCTTCTCCTCTGGGCTTCAGTGGTCCAAGACCCGCTGACATTATCGCCTCTAATGTCGGTCTATTCACCTGCGTCAGAGGAGGGGGGACGCTGAGGGACATTCCACAGCTGGAGCAGATGTGAGCGCTGGCTGCTACAGGATCGAGGATCAGGGGATTATATCTGCTTTAATAAAGCCGCCATACCAAAACTAACAGCTAACCCTTGCGGTGTGGGTGGTAGCCCCACTGTAAGGGTTAATTTAGTTAATTCCCGGAGTTTACTATATTATCTTTTCAGGTGAAATGTATTGTGATGTCATACCACGGTATGGCCACTAGATGGCGCTGAGGAGCATATAAAACAGGCATAGGAAAAACAAAGTAATGCCATTTGCTCCTCACCTCCATCTAGTGGCCATAATGTGGTATGACATCACAATACATTTGACTTGAAAGGAAAATCTATTAAGAACGTTGATTTTGGCATTATTCACAAATGGTTTATAAACACACCCCTTGGTCTTAGACTTTGTCCCTCCATCCGCAGCTGGGCGCATTGGGCATTTGGTGCTCTCCATCAAATTCTTTCAGCGGCAACCGCTTCAGCCTCATCCCAATGGACCTCGATGGCTCTCAGGTCTGTATTAAGGGTAGACCACTAGCGGTCTTCCTTATTTCCTCTGTGCTCTGGGTGGTGGCGTCCAGTACATAGTACTTTTGGGTCTGCGATGGCGGAGGATAGGGTCGTAGCCTCAGATCGGTGACAATATCTTCCATAGCACTGCACTTCAGGATTTCCTCATTCGTGATGCCCAGTTTTCCTGTAGGTATCGCTGGTGACGAGTCCAGTTTTTGAGTGTTTGGGGGTATAGGAAGTATAGAGGGTATAGGGAGTATAGAGGGTATAGGGAGTATAGGAAGTATAGGGGGTATAGAGGATTTAGGGGGTATAGGGAGTATAGAGGGTATAGGGGGGTATAGGGAGTATAGGTCTGGTCCCCCACGGCCTCTTCTCCTCTGGGCTTCAGTGGTCCAAGACCCGCTGACATTATCGCCTCTAATGTCGGTCTATTCACCTGCGTCAGAGGAGGGGGGACGCTGAGGGACATTCCACAGCTGGAGCAGATGTGAGCGCTGGCTGCTACAGGATCGAGGATCAGGGGATTATATCTGCTTTAATAAAGCCGCCATACCAAAACTAACAGCTAACCCTTGCGGTGTGGGTGGTAGCCCCACTGTAAGGGTTAATTTAGTTAATTCCCGGAGTTTACTATATTATCTTTTCAGGTGAAATGTATTGTGATGTCATACCACGGTATGGCCACTAGATGGCGCTGAGGAGCATATAAAACAGGCATAGGAAAAACAAAGTAATGCCATTTGCTCCTCACCTCCATCTAGTGGCCATAATGTGGTATGACATCACAATACATTTGACTTGAAAGGAAAATCTATTAAGAACGTTGATTTTGGCATTATTCACAAATGGTTTATAAACACACCCCTTGGTCTTAGACTTTGTCCCTCCATCCGCAGCTGGGCGCATTGGGCATTTGGTGCTCTCCATCAAATTCTTTCAGCGGCAACCGCTTCAGCCTCATCCCAATGGACCTCGATGGCTCTCAGGTCTGTATTAAGGGTAGACCACTAGCGGTCTTCCTTATTTCCTCTGTGCTCTGGGTGGTGGCGTCCAGTACATAGTACTTTTGGGTCTGCGATGGCGGAGGATAGGGTCGTAGCCTCAGATCGGTGACAATATCTTCCATAGCACTGCACTTCAGGATTTCCTCATTCGTGATGCCCAGTTTTCCTGTAGGTATCGCTGGTGACGAGTCCAGTTTTTGAGTGTTTGGGGGTATAGGAAGTATAGAGGGTATAGGGAGTATAGAGGGTATAGGGAGTATAGGAAGTATAGGGGGTATAGAGGATTTAGGGGGTATAGGGAGTATAGGGAGTATAGAGGGTATAGGGGGGGTATAGGGAGTATAGGGTTATAGGGGGTATAGGGAGTATAAGGTTATAGAGGTTATAGGGAGTGTAGGGTTATAGGGGGTATAGGGAGTATAGGGTTATAGGGGGTATAG
>NW_017309827.1:9605-27120 GCF_000935625.1 Nanorana parkeri | reverse complement strand
AGAGAGTATAGGGAGTATAGGAAGTATAGGGGGTATAGAGGATTTAGGGGGTATAGGGAGTATAGGGAGTATAGAGGGTATAGGGGGGGTATAGGGAGTATAGGGTTATAGGGGGTATAGGGAGTATAAGGTTATAGAGGGTATAGGGAGTGTAGGGTTATAGGGGGTATAGGGAGTATAGGGTTATAGGGGGTATAGGGAGTGTAGTGTTATAGGGGGGTATAGGGAGTATAGGGTTATAGGGAGTATAGAGGGTCTATGGGGTATAGGCAGTATAGGGGGTATAGGGAGTATGAGGTTAATTTATTTATATTGAACTCGACATGCTAATTTATTTATAAGGCTGTAACTTAGAATATAGGTACTGAGCCCCTCCCCCCTTCCTGTACAACACATAACTTCCTTTCCCATCATAGGCGGTAGTAGTCGGCGGACTCGCTGTGCGGTTGCTGCGCGGAGATAAAAACACATATATTTAAGATTTGTCTATTTTCAGATGAAGACGTTTCCGTTGGATCTCCGGGAACATTCGCAGAATATTTTTTATCTATAGCAGAACTCTGAATCCATACGAGGGTCCGACATTCCGGAAACCATCCGGCCCTCAGGAGTCCCTCGTGCTGTTTTTGGTTCAAGGAAAGTCACACTTGGGTCCAGGGCCGGGGGTTGGCGGAAGAGGAGGCCACCCTGGGCAGGTGGCCCGCTTCAGCAGGAGGGGGCACAATAAGGGAAGGAACTGCAATGTATATGGCTGAATTAGTTGACAGGTCATGCAGGAAGGAAGGGGAAAGTGCGCTTTGGCTTTTTCACCTTGGGTGCTTATGGACCTTGTCCCTGTTTGGGTCGCCCTAGCATTGCATGTGTGTGTTATGCAGAAGAAAGAAAGTGAAAGCTGCGGAAGAAGGTCACCTCAAGGTGGGGGGGACAGGGGCTACCAGTGGCCATGCTGATACACATTTCCTGGGCATGGTCCACCATAGTCACTATTAGGAAACTGACCCATAGGAGTGATGAGCAGCTAATGGTGGAGCGAGTGCATGTAGACAGGAAGTGGCTATAGGAACCTGAAGGAGATCAGAAGCACTGAGATGTAAAAAAATTGCTTTAGTCACCCAACACAGTTGGGGTTTTGTTGTATTTTATCCATTTATATGGCAGCTTGTCAATGGAGAAGATGGTTGATGATGATTGTTATAGATGGTGGGTTGTGGTCATATTCTGGAGGTGGCCTCATTCCTGGTGGTATCTGACTTGTCCTCTTTTCTCATTACAGGAGACGCACAACACCATTTACGAAGATGAACCTCTACGCCATCCTCTGCTTAGCGTTCCTGCCAGACCTCTGCCACCTTCAGCTGGCCTTCGATTACTCGGAGAACAACGGTGCAAGTCGACCCAAATGCACGTACACGTTCGTGGTGGCGCAGCAAAAGATTACCGGGGCCGTCTGCATCAGCACGGCAAAGTTCCCCGAAGCTTTTGGTGTGAACAGAAGCGAGGTGGAGGAGCTCAAGCAGGAGCTGAGCCGTCAGCAGACGGACATAGAAATGCTTAAGAAAATGGTGGATGTCGACCACGAGGCGGCCACCGAGATGGACCATCTAAGGAGAGAGAACAGGAACATAGGATCCCGTCTCAGCCTCCTCCGTACACAGTTCCTCCATGAAATCCACCAGAGGAGCAACGAGACGACTGAATTTGTCCCGGAGGAGAGCAGAGGCATCAATGCCACGGCTGAAGTTGTGAAGTTGGCCTCCAAGTACAAAGACCTCCAGGATAAATATAATGTTCTGGCGTCTTTGGTTAACAACCAGAGTGTCACCATAGCGCGTTTAGAAGAGCAGTGTCTCCAAACCAGCTCTCGGCGTCCCGCTGATCAGGTACGGCTCAGTACATGGTTCAGAACCTTAATTTATCCAAAGTAAGTCAAAACCCCTAACAAAGCGCGGTCCAATCTGCTTTTACAGAGGCAATACCTTCCCTTCCCCTGGTGACAATTAGATAATCCTTGCGTCTACATTACATAGTTACATAGTATTTGAGGTTGAATAAAGACATAAGTCCATCAAGGCCAACCATATAACTTTACAAATGTTCTGTAGATTGTCCTGGGACCAGGGGCGCCCTCTTAATTGGGGTCCGGCAGGCACGGCAGAGATTGTAGGGTCCTTCTTGGGGTGATTTGGTGCCTGGCGGCGGCTGGTTGCAGGTGCGCACGTGTCTTGCGTGTGTGACGTGCGCGCACATGTGACGTTGCCGTGGCCTATTAGTCACCTCAGGTGCTGATCATTGCCAGGGAGGGCCTTGCGAGCACACTTTCCACCCGTAGCCATCCCATTGGTTCCCAGGGACCTGTAGCTTCCTCGTTGCCCAGACAACGGGGGCGTTTATGGTTCCTGCTGGGTTTAAATCCCAGCCAGAGCCAAGACTTGTTGCTGAGTTATTCTGCCGTACCCAAAGCAGCTACGAAGCCTCATTTCCTGTTTCCTGCCTTCCTGCCCTGCTATTTGGATCTCCTGGTTATCGACCCCTGGCTTGTCTCCCCGTTTATGATACTCGCTGCCTACCTCCACCCGGTCTGTACTCTGACAAAGCATTTTGGATCATGCTATCTTCTACCTCAGCCTGGACTCTCCTTCTGGTATTGTTTCCTGCTATTGGGGTCCAATCCAGCAAGCAAGGGAACTTCACTCCTTTCCCTAATATAGATGGACCTTTTTGTTCTGTCCATTTAGCAAAGCATCTACACAGGGGCGTAACTAGAAATCACAGGGCCCCAGAGCAAAATCTTGTATGGGGGGCCCTGTGATTTCTAGATAAGTCCACCTGATAACCCAAACAGCCCACCTGAGGGTGACCCTGCAGAGCCCACCATAGACTCTCTATGGTGGGCTCTGCAGGGTCTCAGGTGGTCGGTCAAGCCTTCTTACCTGTCTGGCTGATGCAAACCAGCCAAAAATATTTTTTTCCCCCCATTGCGTTCTGTTCTGTTGCGTTTTTGACGCATTTGTGCGCGTTCCACACCAGACAAAATATAACATGCAGTATAGGTCTGGTCTGGAACTGACTGCGATGGTAGGAACTGAGGCCAAGAAGAGCATAGGGAAACAGCGGGATGCATTTTAGGTCCAGAAACAATCTGGTCTGGAGATGATCTGGAGGTGGTGTGAATGGGCCCTCAGGGTTTTGTTGCAGCACGCTGAGTCTCGGCCATAGATAACCATGTGATATATGTGTTTGCAGGCTCCACCATCTGATGGTAACCCTACTGATGAAAAGAAGAAACAAAACCATGAAGTGTATGGAGAGGAGAGGGATCCCGTAGCTGTCACAAAGGAAGGTCCTCAGGCACAATCAGATCCAGTCCCTACGACAACCTCCAGCACGCCTGTTGTCACAGAACCAGAGGCCACCAAATCTATAGGTACTTCAGATGTGATGACAAAGACAGAAATAAAAGTTCCATTGTACTGTATATCTAAAGCCAAAACTTTTTGGGGGGGAAAGATTAGGGAATGGTTAGAGCCCCTTTCAGTTTTTGGGGAGATTTCCGTTCATATCTTGTCCTGGAGATCCAACGGAAACCCAAAGGAAATCTCTCCATTTAGCCAACTATTGCGGAAAAAGGTTTCCCCTTTTCCAGTCATAATGGTCACTCGGGTGGGAGAGAGAGCGAATCTCTCCAACAGTGACACAGACAACAGTCTAAAAACAAAGCTTTGCTATAGAAACACGTTAACTCTTATCAGGATGCCAACACGTGAAACCTCAGACAGTTCTAGGTGGACTACCCATCTAAAAAAGGTAATATTGGCCAAGCATGCAACTTCACAAGCCTCCGCTTGTCCTTCCCTCACCTCCAGCCTCCTTCTCTTACCCCCTTTAGACTTAGGAGCTCCTTGCTGCTAGTTCTCACAGGTTGGAATGTGGTCCATTCTAGGTGGGGCAGGATCTGGGAACTCTGAGAAGACCATAAAGTCTATAAAAGGTTGACAAGTCCTCCAGCCTCCCCAGAACCTGAGCCATCAAAGAAAACAAGTGAGAAGATGAAGTTAGGTCATAGAGGTGTTGGTTCTGAATATTTTCATGTCTTCGGCCAGGACCTTGGGTGGATTGTTACGACGCCTTGCAGGGTGGACAGACGTCAAGCGGCATCTATCTCCTGAAACCCCGTAACAGCAACCAGATCATGCAGGCCTGGTGCGAGCAGTCTCTGAATGGAGGGGGATGGACGGTCATACAAAGGCGACAAGGTGGATCAATCAATTTTTTCACCACCTGGCAAAACTACAAGGTGGGCCCAGCTTTCGTTTTACCTAAAATCCAGAAAATAAATACAAATTGTGAAAAATGTTCTTGTGTTTCAAAAAGTTCTATGCAGTTGCCTTCAGACTGCAGATAATCACGCGCGTTCCGCAGTGCCAATGACTAAGTGTGTAGTCACCTGCAGTGTTACTGTGCGTTAAGGGGCATTGTGATCAGGCGCACTCTCTCACCTAATACTGAGGGAGATCACAGAGTCTGCCTGGTCCTGGTATCTGAGGTAACCTTTCATATTGTGCTCTCATGCTTCTATGTTTGCTCTTTTTCCCCCCAGCACGGATTCGGTAACTTGGACAGTGAATACTGGTTGGGCCTCGAGAACATTTTCTGGTTGGCCAACCAAGACGGCTACAAACTCCTGATCCTCATGGAGGACTGGCAGGGACGACAAGCCAGTGCCGAATATGACCACTTCAGGCTGGAACCAGAGAGTGACTTCTACAGGCTGAGGCTGGGCCAGTACAAAGGGACAGCCGGGGACTCGCTCTCCTGGCACAATGACAAGCAGTTTAGCACCCTGGACAAGGACAGAGACGCCTACCTGGGTAAGTCACGTTTGCGTCTACATCCACTTTGGTTTCATAATTTAGGGAGGGTCAATGCACCAAAAACTGGGTTGATGTTGGCTTCTTATATCTCCAAGGAATTCCATGTTGGCTTCTTATATCTCCAAGGAATTCCATGTTGCCTTCTTATACCTCCAAGGAATTCCATGTTGGCTTCTTATACCTCCAAGGAATTCCATGTTGGCTTCTTATACCTCCAAAGAATTCCATGTTGGCTTCTTATACCTCCAAAGAATTCCATGTTGGCTTCTTATATCTCCAAGGAATTCCATGTTGGCTTCTTATATCTCAAAGGAATTACATTTTATATATCCAAGGAATTCCATGTTGGCTTCTTATATCTCCAAGGAATTCCACGTTAGCTTCTTATATCTTCAAAGAATTCCATGTTGGCTGCTTATATCTCTAAGGAATTCCACGTTCTGGTAGACCTCCACCTCTCCATAGTTCAGGTAGACCTCTGCCTCTCCATAGTTCTGGTAGACCTCTGCCTCTCCATAGTTCAGGTAGACCTCCACCTCTCCATAGTTCAGGTAGACCTCTGCCTCTCCATAGCTCAGGTAGACCTCTGCCTCTCCATAGTTCAGGTAGACCTCCCCCTCTCCATAGTTCAGGTAGACCTCTGCTGCTCCATAGTTCAGGCAGACCTCTGCTCCATAGTTCAGGCAGACCTCCATAGTTTAGGTAGACCTCCACCTCTATATAGTTCAGGTAGACCTCTGCCTCTCCATAGCTCAGGTAGACCTCTGCCTGCTCAGGTAGACCTCTGCCTCTACATAGTTCAGGTAGACCTCCACCTCTCCATAGTTCAGGTAGACCTCTGCCTCTCCATAGCTCAGGTAGACCTCTGCCTCTCCATAGTTCAGGTAGACCTCCCCCTCTCCATAGTTCAGGTAGACCTCTGCTGCTCCATAGTTCAGGCAGACCTCTGCTCCATAGTTCAGGCAGACCTCCATAGTTTAGGTAGACCTCCACCTCTATATAGTTCAGGTAGACCTCTGCCTCTCCATAGCTCAGGTAAACCTCTGCCTCTACATAGTTCAGGTAGACCTCCACCTCTCCATAGTTCAGGTAGACCTCCGCCTCTCCATAGTTCAGGTAGACCTCCGCCTCTCCATAGTTTAGGTAGACCTCCACCTCTCCATAGTTCCCCACCCCCACTATAGAACTTTCCATACAATTCCACATTGGAGTAATTTGATATATTGCATAAAAGCCCTTCTGTATCATCTCCCTTCTTCTGTCCTCCTCAGGTAACTGTGCCCATTTCCAGAAAGGAGGCTGGTGGTATAACATGTGTGCTCACTCTAACCTGAATGGGATGTGGTATCGTGGAGGTCATTATAGTAGCCGCTACCAAGACGGCGTGTACTGGGCTGAGTTCCGAGGTGGTGCCTACTCTCTGAAGAAGGTCTCGATGCTGATAAGGCCCAACAAGTAGACATCACTTCTGTTTACATTCACATTCAGTCTTCTATAAAGTAAAATAGGATTTTTGTACTTACCGTAAAATCTCCCCGCCTCTGAATTCCTCCGCCCATTGAGGGACACAGGAATTCAGATACAGTCGTATTATACTGCCGCCTAAGGAGGTGGGGACACTAGGAAAATTGTAAGATAGCCCCCTATAACCCCTCAGTTTTGTAGGAAAGCAATACATAGACAATTCAGAGAGGTGGGACCTGTGTCCCCCCCAATGGAGTCCAAGAGAAAGGTACAAAAGACTCATGTTCTTCATGGCCCATTGAGGGGACACAGGAATTCAGAAAAAGTTAAGACATCCAAAAGCAGTTCAGCTGAGGGGAGGGGCAAACGCCACTGACAGAACCAAGAAAGGACCAGGAACCGTCTAGAGCCCAGGACTACCAGAAGGACCAAAGCCAGAAGAGATTAAGTTCCCTGCAAGACAGGGGAGTCTGCCAATGACTACACTAGACCACAGAGGTTCAACCTGCTGCTCTGACCAGGACAGAAGAGACCACCGCCATGGGGAACAACTCCACCAACCAAGAGAAGGGGGCCGAACTAAAAGACCACCAGGAGAGGTGGAACGGGCAACTACCTGACCAGGAACATGTACACCGGCAATGTGATACGGCCAACCAGGGGAACATTGGGGGCAGACCGCAGGAGAACGTGTCCCGAGAGGGGACAGTGGACAAGAAATGTCCAGAGTAGGAGACTAGAAGGTCTACAAGCTAAAAAAGTTCAGAGCTGGAGGAAAGGAGTCCAGTCTCCTCAGACTGAGGCATGCTGGGTAGAGGGTTGGGGGGGTTGTACTGGGTCTCAGTTACAGTGCAGTGTCCTAAGGATGAGCTCAGTTTCAGACTGAGCCTGATCTCCTCTGAACCCGTCAGGAGCTCCTCTCGAACATGGCAGGAAGTATGGAATTCCCCACCTGCAGCTCGACTTAAGAAAAGGGGCGGGACGCAGTGATGTCATTGACCTTATATGGCTACATGCCTGTATTTGCTAGTTCGGTGGCCATATATGGAAGTCATGTCAGCACAAGCACCCCACCCCTTTCTTTGTATGCAGTTTCAGGGCAGGGAATGCACAGCCCGCAGCTGATTGGGTCCCTTGTTAGAAGCTGATCTCATCCCTAGTCCCAACCTTCTGCAGGCGGCAGTGTAACCCGGCTGTTTTCGGAGTCCCCGTGTCCCTCAATGGACGGTGGAGAAAATACTCAAGATCCTTCCCTGGTCCTCATCAGTCTACAGAAGGCAACTGTCTGACTTGGTGAACAAGCCGACCTTCCTGCTCTCTTCCCCGGTGAGCGCCGCCATACAATGGTTTCGGTAAGATTATTTTTAGGTGTTTCCCGCTTTGATGTCACTTCTCTTACCGTGAAGAACCCTTTCCATGGCGGAAGGTCAAAGTCTTCCCTGCGGCCCCCGGGAACATAACACGCGTCCTCTTAGAGTCTGTTGTCTTGTAATGAATGTATTTATGTCTATTGACCTCGTGTTCCCCTATGCGATGCAGTGCGTTCCGGCCAGAATCGGAACGCACTGCATCTGGTGTGAACGAGGCCTAAGACAGGGGTAGCCAAGCCCCCGTCTACGGTGAAACTACAAATCCCATGATGCATCTCTCTCCGGGAGTCGTGTCTGTGAGAGTCTTGCAATGCCTCCTGGGATTTGTAGCTCCACCCACAGCCGGAGGGCCGGGAGTCCGCCCACCCCCTGCCCTAAAACGTATTTTCCAGCTGCCGGCATTTTACTGCTCTCTGGGGCTGCGTGAAGAGAGATTTCCCCTCACTTCCTGTCCGGCTGATGATGTCACCAGACAGGAAGTGAGGGGAAATCTGTGACCAGACGCGACTCTTCTAAATAAAAGATTTGTTTTTATAATTTCTGTTCATGTTTTATACAAAATAAAGCGATCAGTGACTTTCCAGGTCTGCGGGAATCAATTCCGGATCTTTCCTCATATATATAGCAACAGTGTCATATTTCCACAAAGCTCCACCTTTGTGTCATCAGTCTGCTGCAGGCAGGAGGAAGCATTTCCTCCGTCTCCCCTCCCCCCAGTGATCAGTCAGCTGCAGGCAGGAGGAAGCATTTCCTCCGTCTCCCCTCCCCCCGGTGATCAGTCAGCTGCAGGCAGGAGGAAGCATTTCCTCTGTCTCCCCTCCCCCCGGTGATCAGTCAGCTGCAGGCAGGAAGAAGCATTTCCTCAGTCACCCCTCCCCCAGTGATCAGTCTGCTGCAGGCAGAATGGAAGCATTTCCTCAGTCTCCCCTCCCCCCAGTGATTAGTGATCATGTGTGGGCGGGATCTTTAGGGCCGGCATCAGTCACTGTACTGCCCTTGCTGAGCATTATATGAAAGAACATATCCCGGGCATCCCTAAGGGCCACCGGGAGGCGCAGACTTTAGCTGCGCGGTCTGCTGATCAGTTGCTTGATTACAGAGTGTGACACGGCAAGTGATCAGCAGATCGCACAGCTAAAATCTGCGCCGCCCTGAGGCCGCACGTCTAAAAGGGATGCTCTCTTTCGCATAATGCTTGGGGCGGGGCCCGGTGATGTTTATAAAAGCCTGCTGGCCCCTCCCACCAAACTCCAGCATTGATCAGCTGAAAAAGTGATGATGTCACCGCATCTCAAAAGGGGGATTTCTTGAAAATGAAATTATGCGGCACGGCTACATTGTATACCTCCGAGAAACGATGATGTCACCAAATGACAGCAACTTCCTGTCTGCTATGTCCAGCACTTCCTTTCTAGGAGAGTCCTCTCTTGTTCAGATTAAGGCCGACCTTTACCCCCTTTCCCTAAAAATCCCCCCAGCATGCGTCTCTGCACGCTGATATAACATCACCTCACACTCGTTACAGCTAGAGTTCATCTACTTCCTGGTCCTCTTGCGCATTAGTGATGTCATCGTGCCCGAGCGTTGCATCCTGGGAAGGTGACATCAGCAGAGCATTGCTGGGAAATCTCATCTGTAATCCCACGAGATCTCAGGGAAGGGAAAAGGCATTTTCCTTCCACTGAGATGATGTGCCAGAGTTCCAGGAAGTAAAGGGAGATCTAGTAATCTGCCCTTAGTAAACATGGCCGCTGCCAGAAGACTGGGGGAAGAGAAATAAGGTGCAAAGAACACAAAGCCGGCAATTATCTAGAAGTACACTATATTGCCTAAAGTGTTGGCCCCTCCCCCTCCCAATCATGTGATTCAGGTGTTCCGATCCCCTCCCCCCGGTGTATAGGACGAGGCACCTCAGCATGCAGACGCTTCTACAGACATTGGTGAGAGAACGGGTTGCTCTCAGGAGCTCGGTGACTACAAGCGTGGGACCGTGATAGGTTGTCACCTGTGCAATAAGTCCATCCGTGACATTTCCCGGCTACTAAATATTCCGCCGCGGTCACCTGTTACTGGGATTATAACAAAGTGGAAGCAACTGGGAACAACAGCAACTCAGCCAGGAAGTGGTCGGCCACGTCACATGACAGAGCGGGGTCAGCGCATGCTGAAGCGCACAGTGCGCAGAAGTCGCCATCTGTCTGCAGAGTCAATAGACTCTGCAGCTCCATGGAATGGGGGCGGAGCAGCTGCATCCAAGCCGCACATCACCAAGTGCAATGCAAAGCGTGTGATGCCGCGGTGTAACGCACGCCGCCACTGGACTCTAGAGAAGGGGAGGCGTGTTCTCTGGAGTGACCAATCACGCTTCTCTGTCTGGCAATCCGATGGGCGTGTCTGGGTTTGGCGGTTGCCAGGAGAACGGTACTTGCCTGACTGCATTGTGCCAAGTGTAAAGTTTGGTGGAGGGGGGATTATGGTGTGGGTTTGTTTTTCAGGGGTTGGGCTTGGCCCCTTAGTTCCAGTGAAGGGAACTCTTAAGGCATCAGCATACCAAGACATTTTGGACAATTTCATGCTCCCAACTTTGTGGGAACAGTTTGGGGATGGCCCCTTCCTGTTCCAACATGACTGCGCACCAGTGCACAAAGCAAGGTCCATAAAGACATGGATGGGGGAGTTTGGGGTGGAGGAACTTGACTGGCCTGCACAGAGTCCTGACCTCAACCCCATAGAACACCTTTGGGATGAATTAGAGCGGAGACTGCGAGCCCGGCCTTCTCCTCCAACATCAGTACCTGACCTCACAAATGGTCCAACATTCCCATAGACACACTCCTAAACCTTGTGGATGCCTTCCCAGAAGAGGCGGAGCTGTTATAGCGGCAAAGGGCGGAGCCAACCCAATACTGAACCCTACGTACTAAGACTGGGATGCCATTAAAGTTCATGTGCGTGTAAAAGCGTCCCAATACTTCTGGCAATATATTGTATATCTGATTGTAGATTGTCATCACTGAACATTGCTGAAGGTGTCTTTGTTGTCATTTGGAAGATCTGGATAAAGTTTCTCTTTAAAAAGCACAAAACACAAAAAATTTGTTCCAAAACATAAAACTTTATTTCCTGTAACAAAATCTGATTTCCAGAGATAGCAAAAACCGTGACGACCGAAGCGACATTGTGTCATGTTAGACGATGCAACCAAACTATGGCTGCTCAGTGCAAACATGGGCCATAGGCACTCCTACAAAATGGCAGAGTATTGGTCAAAGCATAATGCGGCACATGGTAGATGACGGGATATAATGTGGGGATCAGATGGGGGGATCAGATGTGGGGATCAGATGGGAGGATCAGATGGGAGGATCAGATGTGGGGATCAGATGTGGGGATCAGATGGGGGGGATCAGATGGGGGGGATCAGATGGGAGGATCAGTGGATCACATGGGGGGATCGGATGAAGGCATCAGATGTGGGGATCAGATGTGGGGATCAGATGTGGGGATCACATGTGGGGATCACATGTGGGGATCACATGTGGGGATCGGATGAAGGCATCAGATGGGGGGATACGATTTAGGAAGGAGCAACAATAAAAAAAAACATACAAGACAATGTTCACACTGATAGAAGACACAAAGATAAGGCACTCACTTCTCTTGGAAATGTTTAAGACTCAACTTCTGCTTTAACTCAACTTAAAACTCAAGGTGCAAGGGCCAGGTCAGCCTAAAATTTTTGAAGGACCACAAATAGGTTTAAGGGTTAGTTGAGACTGAAGATTTAGAAGGACCACGACAGGTTCAATCACCTTCTGGTTTGGTGGTGACATCCTGCTCTCATTCTGGCTTCCTCCGCTCCCTCTGACTGAGACACACCCCTTGGATTAATGCCAAGCCATGACAGGTTGAAGGACCACGAGAGGTTGAAGGGCCAAATACTAAGGTTTTGGAAAGACCAGGAAAGGTTCAGTGACCTGGTTTTGTGTTGACATCCTACTCTCATTATGGACTCCTCCACTCCCTCGGAGACGACCCCCCTCCTGGATTAATGCCAATCCATAGTCTTCCTGGCCTCCTGTTGGATTCTCAATATGTGAAGTATCCAGCATTTGGATCTGAGGGAGGGAGCACTTTGGGGAATTGTTCTCCCCTTCAGAATAAAAGCATCTTCTTAATTTATCTTGGAAATGTTTAAGACTCAACTTCTGCTGATCTATAACTATGGCTTTCTGCCCAACGGACAATATAAAACTCAAGGTGCAAGGGCCAGTTCAGCCTAAAGATTTGAAGGACCATGATAGGTTCAAGGGTCAGCATAGCCTAAAGTTTTAGAAAGGCCATGATAGGTTTGAGGGCCAGGTTCAATCCCCTTCTGGTTTGGTGGTGACATCCTGCTCTCATTATGGCCTCCTCCACTCCCTCTAGCTGAGACAAACCCCGTGGATTAATGCCAAGTCATGACAGGTTGAAGGATCATGATAGGTTCAAGGGAAGGTTCAGTTTTAGAAGGACCTTGATAGGTTCAATGACGTGATTTGGTGGTGACATCCTGCTCTCATTATGGCCTCCTCTACTCCCTCTTAAAACAACCCCCCTCCTGGATTATTGCTAAATCAAAGTCTTGCTGGCCTCCTGTTGCATTCTCTATGTATTATAAAAAGTATCCAGCATATAGACCATGATAGGTTCAAGGGTCAGTATAGTCTAAAGTTTTAGAAAAGCCATGATAGGTTTGAGGGCCAGGTTCTGGTTTGGTGGTGACATCCTACTCTTGTTATGGTCTCCTACACTTCCTCTGAGTTGAGAACCCTTTGTATTAATGCCAAGTCATGACAAGTTGAAGGACCATGATAGGGTCAATCCCCTTCTGGTTTGGTGGTGACATACTTCTCTCATTATGGCCTCCTCCACTCCCTCTGGCTGAGACAACCCCCTTGGATTAAGACCAATCCATAGTCTTTCTGGCCTCTTGTTGAATTCTCCATGCAATATGTAAAGTATCCGGCATTTAGATCTGAGGGGGAGAGGACCAAAATAAAAGCACCTTCCTCGTTTATCTCGGAAATGTTTGAGGCTCAACTTCTGCTGATCTATAACGGTGTTTTGTCCCCCAACAAGCTCAACTCAAAACTTAAGGTGTAAGGGCCAATTCAACCTAAAGTTTTAGAAGGACCATGATAGGGTTCAATCACTTTGTGGCATGGTAGTGACAACGGGCTCCTATTCTGGCTTCCTCCACTCCCTCCGGCTGTGGCAAACCCCAATGCTTAATGCCAAGCCATAGTCTTGGTGGCCTCCTGTTAGTTTCTCCATAAAATATGAAAAGTATCCAGCATTTAGATCTGAGGCGGAGAGGACTTTGGGGAATTGTTCTCCCCATCAGAATAAAAGCATCTTCTTCATTTATCTTGGAAATGTTTAAGACTCAACTTCTGCTGATCTATAACTATGGCTTTCTGCCCAACAGACAATATAAAACTCAAGGTGCAAGGGCCAGGTCAGCCTAAAGTTTTAGAAGGACCATGTTAGGTACGAGGGCCAGGTTCAATCCGCTTCTGGTTTGGTGGTGACATCCTACTCTCGTTATGGCCTCCTCCACTCCCTCTGGCTGAGAACCCCTTGGATTAAGACCAATAAAATGTAAAATTAACAATAACATTAAGACCATAAACTATGTAAATTTATGACAAGTTGAAGGACCATGATAGGGTCAATCCCCTTCTGGTTTGGTGGTGACATACTTCTCTCATTATGGCCTCCTCCACTCCCTCTGGCTGAGACAACACACTTGGATTAAGACCAATCCATAGTCTTGCTGGCCTCTTGTTGAATTCTCCATGAAATATTTAAAGCCTCCAGCATTTAGATCTGAGGAGGAGAGGACTTTGGGAAATTGTTCTCCCCACCAAAATGAAAGCACCTTCTTAATTTATCTTGGAAATGTTTAGGGCTCAACTTCTGCAGATCTTTAACTTGGTTTTTGTCCCTCAACAAGCTCAACTCAAAACTCATGGAGTAAGGGCCAATTCAACCTAAAGTTTTAGAAGGACCATGATAGGGTTCAATCACTCTGTGGCATGGTGGTGACAACCTGCTTCTATTCTGGCTTCCTCCACTCCCTCCGGCTGTGGCAAACCCCTATGCCAAGCCATAGCCTTGCTGGACTCTTGTTGGGTTCTCCATAAACTATGTAAAGTATCCAGCGTTTACACCTGAGGGAGAATGGTTCTTGGGGGATTGTTGTCCCCATCAAATTCCAGGGACTTTAACCAAGTGGTGGACGGTCTGGCCCGCAAATCTATGCGAAGTCAAGATAACAGCTTTCAATGCAACAACCCTTTCTGATGGTCAACAAATGTCACCTAAACACGGCTAAATGGCCAAACATTAACAAATGACCTCGTGGACACTCCATGCGGACTCCGGGGTTACCCACTGTTGGTCTTTAACTGTCGTTGTCATCGCTCTCCTCTTCATCCGTCTCCTTGAGATCATCCATGATGAGGTCATCCAGGTCGCATTCGATCAGGCTGCCCTGGCTCAAGCAAGTGGCCACGGTGGACCCCGTGCTCACATGTTGGGCGCTGCCGTACAGCACTTTGGGTTGGTGGTTTTTGGCTCTGCTTCGAGGGTGGACGCACTGCATGCCCGGAATGTGAGGCTCTGCGGGGGAAAGAGAGAGAAGGACGATATCTCATATCAACCTTCATGTTCAACAACCTACTAAACACGAAGCATTGCCTGTGAAGGTAAGGAGCCAATATGGCTGTGGGGAGCGGGGGAGGAATGACTCAGGGTACCCCATACTGGTATGACTGGGCTCCATTGGTGGACTGGGCTGCTGGGGGAGGAATGACTCAAGGTACCCCATACTGGTATGACTGGGCCCCATTGGTGGACTGGGCTGCTGGGGGAGCGGGGGAGGAATGACTCAGGGTACCCCATACTGGTATGACTGGGCCCCATTGTTGGACTGGGCTGCTGGGGGATGGCTGTGGGGAGCAGGGGAGGAATGACTTAGGGTACCCCGTACTGGTATGACTGGGCCCCATAGGTGGACTGGGCTGCTGGGGGATGGCTGTGGGGAGCAGGGGAGGAATGACTTAGGGTACCCCGTACTGGTATGACTGGGCCCCATAGGTGGACTGGGCTGCTGGGGGATGGCTGTGGGGAGCAGGGGAGGAATGACTTAGGGTACCCCGTACTGGTATGACTGGGCCCCATAGGTGGACTGGGCTGCTGGGGGATGGCTGTGGGGAGCAGGGGAGGAATGACTTAGGGTACCCCGTACTGGTATGACTGGGCCCCATAGGTGGACTGGGCTGCTGGGGGATGGCTGTGGGGAGCAGGGGAGGAATGACTTAGGGTACCCCGTACTGGTATGACTGGGCCCCATAGGTGGACTGGGCTGCTGGGGGATGGCTGTGGGGAGCAGGGGAGGAATGACTTAGGGTACCCCGTACTGGTATGACTGGGCCCCATAGGTGGACTGGGCTGCTGGGGGATGGCTGTGGGGAGCAGGGGAGGAATGACTTAGGGTACCCCGTACTGGTATGACTGGGCCCCATAGGTGGACTGGGCTGCTGGGGGATGGCTGTGGGGAGCAGGGGAGGAATGACTTAGGGTACCCCGTACTGGTATGACTGGGCCCCATAGGTGGACTGGGCTGCTGGGGGATGGCTGTGGGGAGCAGGGGAGGAATGACTTAGGGTACCCCGTACTGGTATGACTGGGCCCCATAGGTGGACTGGGCTGCTGGGGGATGGCTGTGGGGAGCAGGGGAGGAATGACTTAGGGTACCCCGTACTGGTATGACTGGGCCCCATAGGTGGACTGGGCTGCTGGGGGATGGCTGTGGGGAGCAGGGGAGGAATGACTTAGGGTACCCCGTACTGGTATGACTGGGCCCCATAGGTGGACTGGGCTGCTGGGGGATGGCTGTGGGGAGCAGGGGAGGAATGACTTAGGGTACCCCGTACTGGTATGACTGGGCCCCATTGGTGGACTGGGCTGCTGGGGGAGCGGGGAGGAATGACTCAGGGTACCCCGTACTGGTATGACTGGGCCCCATTGGTGGACTGGGCTGCTGGGTGATCGCTGTGGGGAGCGGGGGAGGAATGACTTAGGGTACCCCATACTGGTATGACTGGGTGCCATTGGTGGACTGGGCAGCTGGGGGAGGAATGACTCAGGGTACCCCATACTGGTATGACTGGGCCCCATTGGTGGACTGGGCTGCTGGGGGAGCGGGGGAGGAATGAATCAGGGTAGCCAATACTGGTATGACTGTATAGCTCATAAGGCAAACCTCCCCAATTACCTCTGCGGTTGTAGCAGTCTTCGGCAAAGCAGCTGTGAGGGTTGCGGGTCCGTGGGCCCTTGTTCCGGCGTGGAGGAAGTATGTGAGTGGGCAGGACGGGCGTTCCACACAGGTAACACGGGCAGGCGCAGCCCATCTGAGAGAATCCCCTGCAAGAGCAAGACGAGACTTGGGAGGAGAGTACGGAAAGGCAAATCCACAACAGACCCGAAACCACCGAGTGCGCCAACCACACAGAACCGAAACCACCGAGTGCGCCAACCACACAGAACCGAAACCACCGAGTGCGCCAACCACACAGATCCGAAACCACCGAGTGTGCCAACCACACAGATCCGAAACCACCGAGTGTGCCAACCACACAGATCCGAAACCACCGAGTGTGCCAACCACACAGATCCGAAACCACCGAGTGTGCCAACCACACAGATCCGAAACCACCGAGTGTGCCAACCACACAGATCCGAAACCACCGAGTGTGCCAACCACACAGAACCGAAACCACCGAGTGCGCCAACCACACAGATCCGAAACCACCGAGTGTGCCAACCACACAGATCCGAAACCACCGAGTGTGCCAACCACACAGATCCGAAACCACCGAGTGTGCCAACCACACAGATCCGAAACCACCGAGTGTGCCAACCACACAGATCCGAAACCACCGAGTGTGCCAACCACACAGATCCGAAACCACCGAGTGTGCCAACCACACAGATCCGAAACCACCGAGTGTGCCAACCACACAGATCCGAAACCACCGAGTGTGCCAACCACACAGAACCGAAACCACCGAGTGTGCCAACCACACAGAACCGAAACCACCGAGTGTGCCAACCACACAGAACCGAAACCACCGAGTGCGCCAACCACACAGAACCGAAACCACCGAGTGTGCCAACCACACAGAACCGAAACCACCGAGTGTGCCAACCACACAGAACCAAAACCACCGAGTGTGCCAACCACACAGAACCGAAACCACCGAGTGTGCCAACCACACAGAACCAAAACCACCGAGTGCGCCAACCCCACAGAACCGAAACCACCGAGTGCGCCAACCACACAGAACCGAAACCACCGAGTGTGCCAACCACACAGAACCAAAACCACCGAGTGCGCCAACCACACAGAACCGAAACCAGTCTCTGACCTCCTCCTGTACTAGGTCTGCAGTCTCTGAGAAGTAAGATACAGGAAGTGGACACAACGATGAGGGTGAGGAACATACTTGAACATGCGGTTGCAGGCCCGGCAGTGGAACTCGGCGAACCCCCACATCTTATCCCGGGGCACCGGGTCATATCTCTTCCGGCAGCCGTGACATCTGGACACCTGGACGGAGGAGAGAAGAGCGCGGTGATAGAACGCCGGCGACATCCCAACATCTCTGAACGAGGGGTCAGGTGCTCTCAGTCCCAGTGGCGGCTTCTATCCGACTCTCGGGTCCAAGACAAAGGTTCCATGCGGACCAAACGCTATCCACC